>NC_134484.1:178028915-178106415 GCF_040206685.1 Ascaphus truei
CTAGATTCACTCCACTTTGGTGAAATCAGTGTTCTGTTTTTTTTCTGTTTTGGCTCCACGTGTTCTGCTACTAGGGGGCGCAGAGGACCACAACTTTATATTCCCAGACTTCTGCTTCCATTTTTTATTTAAATAACAATTGCTCAACTTTAAGAAGCCTCCATAATCGGCTTTCTAAGCACAAATAACGTTCGAATACTTGAGTTGAATATCAAAATGCTGCCACTACAGCCTGGATCTTAGATCTTTATTGTGAAAATGCTTTACAGTCAATTCAACAAGACTGAAACAGTACAGTATATGACTCATTAAAATAAAGCTTGGTGTCTAAGGCTGGAAACCAAAGTGCATGTGATGGGCCAGAGGGCTGTCCTCTCCAAGTGTACGCTCCTTTCAGCCACGTGGCATAGTACATGGATCATGATGCTATCAAGTCTAATCTACAAAGCTTCATTTTCACATTCCTAGTTTTACGCTCAATCATCATTACTCACTGGTAATAATGCACACAGAACGCATTGGGACGCATATGGAGGAATGGAACATTAAACGTGTAACGGTGTGCATATTATGGCTGTTAGAACTCATTTTGGGAGTTTTCCTTAATCACAACATTCAATCTTTAGGCTGGAAAATATAAACTGCTGAAAGACATGAATAGCAATAGAAGGATTCTGGTGGCCTAGAATAATCTCGGGTCATCTTGTTATGGAGGCTACTAAACATTAGCTTTCCCCTCCCTTTGTATTTTGCAATACAATAGTTTTCGTTATCAGGTTTTGTGTAGTCTCTTTCCATACAGGGAATAGCTAGTCTTCCACCACGGGACATTTATGCACAAAGTGCAGGGGTGGTCAGCCTGACTGGGAGTTGGAGCCAGAATTTACCTGTCTCAAATGGCTACAAGAATAAAAAAAATTAAAAATGTAAATGATTACCAGTATACAGGCATACCCCGGTTTAAGGACACTCACTTTAAGTACACTCGCGAGTAAGTACATATCGCCCAATAGGCAAACGGCAGCTCACGCATGCGCCTGTCAGCACGTCCTGAACAGCAATACCAGCTCCCTACCTGTACCGAAGCTGTGCGCAAGCGGGGAGACTATAGAGCCTGTTACACATGCGTTATTTACATCAGTTATGCACGTATATAACGATTGCAGTACAGTACATGCATCGATAAGTGGGAAAAGGTAGTGCTTCACTTTAAGTACATTTTCGCTTTACATACATGCTCCGGTCCCATTGCGTACATTAATGTGGGGTATGCCTTTATGTGTCTTTAAATCCACTTTTAATCCAATGTTTTCTCCAAAAAAGAAAGAGAGCTCACAATGGTGTTGTATATCAAACGAAATGTGTATTGCACAGAAACAGATACGAATGTTTCACTCACTTTTTAACATAGGTAAAGATCATTGGAGAGGACTGTTGATCTCTGATATTCTTCCAATCTCTGCCTGCTACCTCTGCATCCGCATACGTCACTTCCTGTGACGGCTCTAGTTAGGGCAGAAGTAGCCTCTCTGGTAACTCGGCTATCAGTACTACAATTTCTAGTTCTCCCAGGAACGAATTCAGAACAGATTCAATGCGTTTCGCTAGGCTTCTTCAGGATCCCTGACGAAGCATAGCGAAACGCGTTGAATCTGTTCCAAATTTGTTCGGAACCCCACACAGTCTGATAGTTCTTTGCTTGTTAACTTTCTGTTTACAGGTCAGGAGTCAAATTATTCTTTGTTCCCTAGCACTGCATCTTTCCTTGTTCCTTTTTATTCAGGCTCCTAGTTCTGCAGATCTACAGGTACCTTCTTGTTTGGTGTCTTATATTCCCTTTGCACTATTTGCCCCCAGTTTATTATATTTCCCCTGGTACTATTGCTTTTTGCATGTAGCACTGCTCTACACACTTTGCAGACTCCTTTTCCCCGTAGTTTTGTTTCCCTTAGTAAACCCTGTCAGCTTTTATGTATTTCAGTCTCCTATTTTTTGTAGGCTTCCATGTTACCTCTGAGGGTTCGATAGATCCTAACACAGTACCACCTAACTACAAGCTTCTTTTTACCCCAGCCAATCTAATTTTCATTGCACTATTCCAAAGAAAGCCCTCTTTGTGGCTGTGGCAAAATTTATCAGGAATAATGAAAAATCCAATACCCAATACATTGTTATACTTTCTGTAAGGCAATGTGGGATAGGTGTGTGCAGTTGTAACAGAGGAGTGGAGTGAGCTGCAGAAGTGATAATCGTAGGCAATGGGTCAAAACAGGACAAAGGGGAACAAAACAGTGCAGGGGGATAGATGGGAAATGTAGTGCATAGTGGAGAATAAGAAACAATATGTGTGTATGTGTGTGTATATACACTATAGAAACATAGAATTTGAAGGCAACCTAGTCTCCCATTTTCCTACTTTTTCCAAAGCTTCAAACAGTCTTTGATCCCTGGCTTTCTTTAATAATTAGGATAGCCTTATGTCCTTTGTGCGCTCACCACGAACAAGGCGGGACCCCAGTACTTAGGTGGGAAAGTACAAGACTGCGCACCCACAGCAGCGGGAGCACGCATGTTGGGTGGAAAGTCAGCGTAGCCGGTTCTGTGTTGTATTGTATTGTATGTCTTTATTTATATAGCGCCATTAATGTACATAGCGCTTCACAGCATTAATACACGTGGTAATCAAATAAATAACAGATAATATAAATAACAGATCATGGGAATAAGTGCTTTAGACGTTAAGAAGAGGAGTCCCTGCCCCGAGGAGCTTATAGTCTAATTGGTAGGTAGGGAGAAAGTACAGAGACAGTAGGAGGGAGTTCTGGTAAGTGCGTCTGTGCAGGGGGCCAAGCTTTATGTATCATGTATTCAGAATATCCACAGTGCTATTCATATGTTGTTTAAGCAACTGTGTCTTAAGTTGGGTCTTAAAGGTGGATAGAGAGGGTGCTAGTCGGGTACTGAGGGGAAGGGCATTCCAGAGGTGTGGGGCAGTCAGTGAAAAAGGTTTAAGGCAGAAGAGGGCTTTAGATACAAAGGGGGTAGGGAGAAGACATCCTTGAGAAGAACGCAAGAGTCTGGATGGAGCATAACGAGAAATTAGGGCTGAGATGTAAGGAGGGGCAGAAGAGTGTAAACCTTTAAAAGTGAGGAGAAGAATGGAGTGTGAGATGCGGGATTTGATTGGAAGCGAGGAGAGGGATTTCATGAGGGGAGATGCTGAGACAGATCTCGGAAAGAGTAGAGTGATTCTGGCAGCAGCGTTTAGGATAGATTGTAGGGGAGACAGGTGAGAGGCAGGAAGGCCAGACAGCAGGAGGTTACAGTAATCAAGACGAGAGAGAATGAGGGCCTGAGTCAGAGTTTTAGCAGTCAAGCAACAGAGGAAAGGGCGTATCTTAGTTATATTGCGGAGGAAAAAGCAACAGGTTTTAGAAATGTTTTAAATGTGAGGGGAAAATGTGAGAGAGGAGTCGAGTGTGACCCCTAGGCAGCGTGCTTGGGCTACTGGGTGAATGATCGTAGTTCCAACAGTAATTTGGAAGGAGGTAGTAGGGCCAGGTTTGGGAGGAAGTATGAGGAGCTCTGTTTTAGCCATGTTGAGTTTAAGGCAGCGGAGGGCCATCCAGGATGATATAGCAGAGAGACATTCAGAAACTTTGGTTTGTACAACAGGTGTAAGGTCGGGTGTTGAAAAGTATATTTGTGTGTCGTCAGCATAGAGGTGATAATTAAACCCAAAAGATGTTATTAGGTCACCTAGAGAGAGTGTATACAGAGAAAAGAGAAGAGGTCGAAGGACAGAGCCCTGGGGTACCCCCACAGAGAGATCAATAGAGGAGGAGGAGGTGTTAGCAGAAGAGACACTGAAAGTACGATGGGAGAGGTAGGATGAGATCCAGGATAGAGCTTTGTTCCGAATACCAAGAGTATGGAGAATGTGAAGGAGAAGAGGGTGGTCCACGGTGTCAAATGCTGCAGAGAGGTCGAGTAATATGAGCAGAGTGTAATGACCTCTGTCTTTGGCAGCATGGAGGTCGTCAGTTATTTTAGTGAGGGCTGTTTCCGTGGAGTGAGCAGTGCGGAAGCCAGATTGTAGAGGATCTAGGAGAGAATAGGTGTTGAGAAAATGGAGCAAGCGAGAGAATACAAGACGTTCAAGGAGTTTAGAGGCAAAAGGCAGGAGGGAGACAGGTCGATAGTTAGAAAGACAGGTAGGGTCAAGCTTGCTGTTTTTGAGTAATGGTATGACTGTTGCATGTTTGAAGGAGGATGGAAAGGTTCCAGAGCAGAGGGAGGAGTTACAAATGTGTGTGAGAGTATGAGATTTCCTCCAGAGGCGTTCAGAGGAGCGAGTGGAGGAACGCAGCATGTCTGTGTGGGAATTTAACCAGGGTCTATGGTTAGAAGGGCAAGTGCGGCAGAGAGAAAGCGGGGCATGTAGATCAAGAGAGGAGGACAAGGCAGAGTTGTAGTTCCTGACCAGGTTGTCAGGGTCTATAGCAGAGCTGGGAGAGGAGAGGTAGGAGTGTAAAGTGGACTCAAAGTCAGGTAAGTGAATAGAGCGCAGGTTTCTGCAGAACCAGGGGGTAGATGGAGGTGGAGAAGGGGAGAAGCGAGATAGAGAGAATGAGATGAGGTGATGGTCAGAGAGAGGAAAAGGGGAAATGGAGAAATCGGGGAGAGAGAAGTTTTTAGTGAAAACCAGGTCTAAGTAGTGGCCATCCTTGTGGTGCGGGCTGCAGTCCACTGTTGAAGGCCAAAAGAAGAGGTTAGAGAAAGAAAGCAGGAAGCCCAAGGGAGAGAGGGGTCATCAATGTGGCAATTGAAGTCCCCAAGGAGAAGAACAGGGGAGTCTGAGGAGAGAAAGAAAGAGAGCCAGGATTCAAAGTGAGAGAGAAAGGCAGAAGGGGGATGAGTAGAGGCAGGTGAGCGATAGATGACGCCACGTGGTTGGAGAGAGTGGATTAGTATGAGTACTTGCCAAAGTCCGGGGGTGGAGCCAGTAGGGTGGTCAGTGTCCGTTGTGCCGTGGTCTAGGGTAGGAGCCAGGAGAGTGGTAGATTGTCCACAAGCCGAGGTCTGGGATGGAGAAGTGCGGGTAGTCAGGTACAAGCCATGGTCTTTTTCCAGAGGAGATTCAATAGCCAAACCAGGGTCTTTATCCAGATGGGGTCCTATAGTCAAGCAGGTCGGTACACAGAAAAGCAACAGAGAACACAGCAAGGCACAAATAAAGCAAGGCAAAACAAACGCAGGAACACAAGGTCACAAGAGTTATGCTCAGCAATCCAGAAGTGAAAGTGAAAGTCTTAAGTAGCACAGAGGAACCAATGAGACTGGGGCACGGCCTCCGCTGAGTTCAGAAAAGGCTTCAGGAGACAAGGGGCACTCAGGATACTAGCCACGCATTTAGATATTTGCATTTCTTAAGATACGTCACTATATTAACTCGTCATAAAAGAGTTTTAAAACGTTTGGGATTTATGTGGTGGATTTAGCACATAGAACGTCTGCATCAGGATTGTACTGTGCCAGTATATAATGCCGTCAGGTTATACTCCATGCATACAGAGTACACATGGGAGGGGGGGGGGAAGAAACAGGGGGTGACACATGAGGAGGGGGGAAAAGAGAGGGTGACACATGGAGAGAGGGGGGGGGATGAACTGGGGGGGAGGCAGTGGGAAACAAGGGGGGCAATGGGGTGATTGTCGCCCTTGGGGCACAGGTTGGCCACCCCTGACAGTGCCTATACCAAAACTAAGATGAAAATACAAAAGTTGTATTGTTACATTACAAGAGGAAAGATGGAAGAGAATAAAAAAAGCAACCAATGACAACAACTTACACTCTTGCAATGGAAATTTGGTTTAGGCAAAATAAATTCAGCAATTGTGATTCACAGGCTGAGAACTTCCCATGCTGATGTGGTTATCTAGACCAGATTTGATGACACTTGGTTTGACCTTTTTCCTCACGGGCCCCGATTACTGCTGGTCTCCCCTCAGATTGCTTGAGTGCTGCACCCCAAGCCCCTTCACAAAAACAAGGCAGAGCAAATAAGGGCAGTTTAAATAAAATATCATACACATTCCTCCTTTGCATTAGTCTTTTATTCATTCCAAGGCTTGGACCGAAGATATCGGATAAAAGGTGAAATCATCTAAGACTTGGCTCATAAACTGTTTCAAGTAAATACCTGGGCTGATAGCAGCGAAAACTATGGCACAACAAAGGGAAATACATCAGCCCCCCTTCAGTCATCTTGTTTCAACATTTTCACAGCTGTAACACTTCTGAAGCATTTGTTTTTCATCTCCAGGTTGTGTGTGTGTGTATATGTATCTGGGGGTGCACATCAGGGGAGAGATTTAAAACACATAAATGATTAAATATAAAAGGAGCTAGGAAAGTAATCAGGCGAGCACATTTTGTTACTCTGGATATACATCTCTTTCCATTCATTTGCTCAGCAACAAGAACAGGGGTTATGAAAGAAATTATACAGGCAACAATGTGTCTGCCTCACTCTACAAGAGAGAGGGAGAGAGAGCTTTGCTGAGCAGATGGCTTCTTATTCTCTGCCAGGGCACCTATAAACATCTCTTTGCAGCAGTTGAAAGTGTGAGATAAAATCAGGAAACCATACACATGATAAAACAGAGAAAACATCTGCCTACATAATACACGTGTGTGTGTGTGTGTGTGTGTGTGTGTGTGTGTGTGTGTGTGTGTGTGTGTGTGTGTCTGTGTGTGTGTCTGTGTGTGTGTCTGTGTGTGTGTCTGTGTGTGTGTCTGTGTGTGTGTCTGTGTGTTTGTGTCTGTTCAAAGTTACTCACAGGACAATATAGGTGAGGATGGTAACAATCTAGTTATTTATGGCCAAGAATGTTGCTGAAGTTGCACTAAAAGCAACGCTATGTTTGTGACCTGTTCAATAAATGACAACTTTGACACTTTAAAATGTATTCATGGACTTTTTATTCCTCTGATTCATGGAGTATGTAAAAATGTAAGGGAGATTCATTGTAGGGCTCCTATTGGTCCAGAGGCAATCTGTATACAATGGACTGATATCAATTTAGAGTCCACATAAAACTGATCAAGGAGCAGTCTTAAGAACCCAAACATAAAATATACCGTCATGTTGGTTCCATTGGATAAATCGCAGCGTACAATCCACTTTCATACATGTGCCTGCCTATTCTCTCAACTACACGTAGCAGTAACGCATTCAACGGTTCAAACCCCCACATTTAGCAGTGCTTAAGTGGCAGTATTGGCAAGGGAAAATGGGGTGCACTGCAAGCAGATAGAGATGAAGAACAGCTGCAAAGAAATACCCCAAAACCAAAGGATCATTACCGCAAAGTAAAAGGTCTCACAGCAGCAGCAGCAGCAATGCATTTAAAACTAATTTCATTACAGAAAAAGTAATAAAATAATACAGCAGAATTGTGGATCTGGAACCCAGTAGCGTTGAGAGCAACACACTGAATGGGGCTAATATGTTGCATTTGAGGTTTTTTGTTTTTTTTAACACAAATAAATGATTCAATGTGCTCTGAAGTTCAGCGCCATTCATTTGTACGGAGCCACAACCACACACAGCGCAGGGAAGACTACTTCAGAGCATACTAAATAGGAGCTAAGAGAGAAGAGGCTAGATGGGGGGATGAAAAAAAATGAAGCGTTAAGGTACAACACATTAACATGCAGCATCCAACATGAATATTTAACAAAATCTTACATGTGAACAGAACACAGAGCTATGACAGGGTGGCTACAAGCAGCTAAAAGTGTGGAGACACTGCATTATTGCGCTTGCATATTTAGATATTTTTACTAATCCATTTGAAGACAAGAGACCAAGAGCCCCGTTCAATAAAGCCAACGATTATTTGCCGAAAACCATTTGCGTTAAGAATATGCCCTAAGCTCCAGTCTTGCTGGCATTATGAATAAGCTCTGTTGTGACACTAAATAAGAATACATATTAAACAGTCATGCTTAGATTTTCCTAGTCCAAGATATGATTAATGCAGCCTATCAGGAGCCAGATGGTGCAGAACCAGCAGCATCAATCAAAATGAAAAGACCACTCAGTGCTATCTATAATGATGTGCTCACACATGGAAATTTGGTTCATACAGCCTAGCCCACAATCCGGAGACAGAGGCACGGAAACATAGCTGCAGCATCCCTAAGGAGTCAGACCCAAAGCACAGCTCTCGCTTTGTTAAGCAAAAAAGCTGCAGACTTGATTTGGAAAAGCTACCAAGTGTACTTGGGATTAAAAAAAAAAACGAAAGAAAGAAGTAATGCAGGACGAAATGATGTCATGTATGTTTGCATTAATGACAGTATCTGTCAAGCTGCTAGCGTCCTTTAGATTTAATAGGGGGCACCAACATTAATTAACGAAGCAGCTGACACTTTTCTGCGTGAACTGGCATCTAATGACTTTTCACACACCCTCGTAGTAAGCCATCCTTCAGGCGCACTTTACAAACGACTAGTAAGGTTACTTTCATCAATAACCTGCAGTTATGACTGGACAATTTACCAGGATCTCATAACAGAGACGTACAAGAAAGCACTTGGTCATTAGCTCGGTACTTCCTTGTCTTCTGTTTCTAGACAATATTCAAGATTACAACATACTTTGGGCTGGAGGAGCGGCACAGCGAGAAAAAAGCAGCGACTCCGAAAACAATGACGCAGTGTTTGAAGGAGGTGGACTGGGTTCAAACCTGTCAGCTCCTTGTGACCTTGGGAAGCTCCTTGTGACCTTGGGAAAGTCCTTTTATCTCCCAGTTGTACGGGTCAGGGACACATTGTGTAGGCACAATTCTATGTACTGCTCTGCGTACCCTGGATATAAAAGGGAGGAGGAAAGCAGAGCACTACCCAAGCAAAATGTAAAAGAAGTGCGTGTCCCAATGTAGTAAAAAATGATGACGCTTTATTGGTTCATGGTATGACAAGGGCTGACAGCCCACACCAACATGTTTCGCGCCAAACAGACGTTTTAACAAGGTAAAAATACCCTGCCTGCACTATATAAGAAAAATAATTATATTACATATTATTGCAAAATAACATTATTTAATCTTCTGCATTAAGAAATGCTCACCCCATTAAGTCATATCAATTGTTTCAGAGGTACAGTCCCTCATATTCAAAGTATTTTTACTTTTCTTTCTTTTAAGCGATTAGTTCCAGGTCTGGATCTTCTAATGCCTTTCTTTATAATCGAACTCTGACCACTGTAACTATGGAACAGCAGCAGATTATTTCCGATATGATTCAGTACTTGAACAAGGGAGGTCCCCCAGAGCTAAACTGCCCTATTTCCAGCTTTGGGGAGCTTCCCATTCCAGAAATACTTTCAGTTTTAGGTGCCAGCATCTTCTCTCCTTCCTGGACGATTCAAATGGCCAATAGGAAACTGCAACAGATTACACTGCAGCTTTCTATTGGATGGCATAGGGTGCCATTTTTGAAACTCCAGGAAGTGTAGCGGCACCTAAAGATAAGTATCTCGGGAACCAGTAGCTGAAAATAGCGCAGTTCTGCTCTGAGTGGACACCCCAATCCAAACACAGCGGGGGGAATGAATGTCAATTCTGGGTGGGATTGATGGCTCAATGCAAAAGTATCATCTGTAAAATTTGTTGTAGGATCGGGCACCATTCATTTTTAATTTAAGACAATTTTAAAAGCACAATACAACTACCATACAGTATGTGTCACTTCAAGCATTAAAAGCCATTATCCCACTGCTGTGCTGGCTACCCCGACTCACTCAATGTTCTCACTTAAGACAAGCATTCCAAATTATATATGCCCTTCTGACCGAGTGTCTAAACCCAATCCTGCCCAAGGATAGGCAAGGTATTGTGCTTGACACAGACATTCAAAGTAGCATCACTACCGGGGTGGTGTCCAAATATGCGCAAACCGCACTGTTTATTATGTCATATGTAGAGTAGAAAAACAAGCACTATGTTTCAGGGGGATACAACCTCCCTTCATCGGGTCCTTTAGGAAGGGAGGTTGTATCCCTCCCCAAAAAATGTTAGCGCTTGTTTACTCAGCATATGATACAATAAACTGCGTGGTTTGCACATATTTGGATACCATTCCTGTCTAGCAGCTGCTTTGAATTTCTGTTACATGAGGATTTGAAAGCAGATGATTGCATGACGCTGCGTTAAGCAGAGACTGCATGGGGAGAGAAAATGGGAGTGCCTGACGTACACATTCAGCAAGTAAGGAGTGCGCTCGCATACACAGGTTACTGTGAAGGTATTTGTGTTATAGTTTTGGTGAACTGTATTATATTGTATGTTGGAGAAACAAAAGTGAAGATGGTAATAAATAAATCAATAAATAAATATAAATGAATTTGGTTGAAATTAGCAATAATTAAATCCACCGTCCAGGAAGTCTATTAGGCCTGGATTCACTCGAATGTGTTAAATCGATGATAAAGTTCTGAAGAAAAAGCAGGATTTGTTTTTTCCGATTTAACACTGTATTCACTAGAAAGCAACTTATTTGCATATGGTGTTTGGCTGTAATTTGGGAGAACCACGAAGGTAACCAATATCGCAGTTTCCCAACCAATGCCACAATGCATATGCAAATACAATACAGGTCTACCATAAAGTTACATTAATGACCACTTCATGCATATTGTATTGTATATCGTACAAAAAAACCTTTTGCTATATATTTATGCTTATTTGTATTTATGCTTTGGCCAATAGCTATAAGTAATTTGAATAGATGGTGGATATTAGATGTGTTTTGGTAAGGGCCGTAGGGCTGATAGGGGTGGGGTAGTCTAGTTAGGCCCTTCCTGGGGAAGTGTAAACCTTTGGTAAGCACGAGTGGGTAGTATAGTAGGTAGGAATATATTCATTCATTAGTAGTCCTCAGGGGCCTACTAACCATTGGTTGCCTATGACCAGCTGGCCACTTGTGATACTAGGCGGTTAATATATTAAACGGTTTTACAGATTGGGGGAGATAAGACAGAGTGGGATATGATAGACTGTCAAATATATAAAGTGGTGCAACAAAGTACCAGATGGAAGCGTATTACAGGGAAAGACGTGCTACAAGAAGAGGTCATGTTCTAAAGCTGGAAGGTGGGAGGCTAAGGCTGTGCTTATAGCGCCAGCGACGTCGCCTGAAAAAAAATGCATTGTCGCCGCCGCCGCGTGCGCTTATAGTAAGCGTGACGGCGACAAAGCGACAGGGCGATGCGATTTTCGGAAGCCGGGAATATTTGATTTTGAACCAATCAATGCCCTGGTCGCCCGCCCCACCGCCACAAAGCTAAATACAACTTTCGCTAGCGGTGACGGGTGACGTCACGCGTCGCGGACACTTTAGGAGCAGGTTAAGAGAACATGTAAGGAAGTACCCCTTCACAGAAAGTGTGGTGGATTCATGGAACAGTCGATCAACAAAGGTGGCAGAGGCCAATACAGTCAGGGAATGTAAACATGCTTGGGATAGACACACGGTTATTACAAAATATGAAATAAAGTCAAGGATCAAATAGGGTCTGACAGTTTACAGCAGATGGAACAATGGGCAGACTATATGGGCCAAGTAGTTCTCCTCCGCCTTCAAAAGTCTGTGTTTTTAGATTTCAAAATGTTTATTTTACATAATGTTATCACTTATTGCTTATAGTCTGATCTTACTTATGTATATAGTGGCCATTACATCTAAAAACTGCAATATTTTTGTGGTGGCAGCACAATATCGGACTTTACTGAATAGCATGTGAAATTTATTTATAAAATATTTTACCAGGAAGTAATACATTGAGAGTTACCTCTCGTTTTCAAGTATGTCCTGGGCACAGAGTTAATTTGAGCCAATTAAAAAATCGCTCATACTGTATTAAGCCGTGGTAAAAAGCACCTCATCACAACATTGGCACTAAACACCAATAACAGCAATTTTTCATTCATAGGCCTCTAGTGAAATCTAGGCCTAGTTGTTAGAACCCCGATACGCTGCGTGCACCAAAATGGGGAACTGAAAGCAAACCATTATAAAGACACGCACACATATCTGTGGGATATGTATTCTGCCGCACCTAATGAAGAGCAGCTTGCATGCTTGCCTTGACATTTCAAGAGCAACTGTAGAGCACATTAGTCTAGGAAGGCTCCTTACGGATATGGTCTGTTCTATTTAGGATCAATACAAGAAACCTGAAGTGAAATTATTGCCATGATTTTATTGCTTTATTGGCAATCTCTCCAGCAGGAGAAGTATATATGAGAGATCAAAGCACTTACATGCCATAAAGAGCGCGGCCACTGCGGGTGTAAAACTTAGTAACAATTTATGTGTCAACGCTTGAAGAGGAAATAAAGTGGCGTTTAAGTGACTCACTTAAGATCATTAGCCTCCTTGCTAAGCAATGCATTGCAGGACCCAGCAGCCCAAGGTGAAAGTAAAGTTGCTTTTTCAGGCTCTGTTACAATATTGAACACACGGAACGCTATCTGCACATCATGGAAGTTGAACCAACATATACTAGTGAGGTTGGATCTGAGGGATAGTGCCAGGCAGAGACAGGAGCATCACGGGTGCCATTGTGATGGTGCCCGATATTAGAAGGTTGCATGTGCAAATGCCCTAATGTTACAGTCAGTGAGACCTACTCTTCTCTTAACATGCTGCTTGTGCTGCATTGCCAATATTTCCTTGGATATATTTGGAAAAAATCAATACACACTACAGTGTGGGTCAAAGAATTTGGCTCCTTTTTCTGCTATTGCATTACAAATAGAATTAAAGTCGCAGACTTGTCACTTGATGGTGCAGGGCAGCATAAAAGAAAATGTATTCTTACAAATGCAGAAGGGAGGTGGTATCAGGGACTTAAAGAGACTTTATCTTTCAACCTTGCGGATGAAACCTTTAACAATATATCTTCTGGCAATTAATTTTAATTGTATTTTCTTTGCTCCAACTCATTTTATTTGCTTTTTTCTTTTCTTCTCGTGCAGCTGGGGAGATGAATTGACACGCTGCTATTTGTCAATTATCAGCCCCACATAACATTCGGACAATACAGCTGACATCTTTAACAGCCAGACAGTCTGACAGCGGTAGCAGAATGAACATACCGTCCAACAGCACAAAGAAAAGGTTACAACCTATGGAAATCAAGGTCTCCCCTACGGCCCCGTGAAAGATAGCCCAGCTGTATGTCAAGACAGCTGTTCTGCTGAACATACGTGTCTAGATACAGCTTGCAGTGTATGCTGCTGCTGCTCCTCTAACATCATTAGGGTCCTTCTATTGGTAACGTTCCTGTTTGTTGCCAATCCCTAAATCAGTCTAAAATGCATGTACTGCAGGATAAGGTCCACTAGAGATAACATGGAGTAATCCAATCTTTAGGGGGCACGACATTTAAGATGCCTCATTACCATAAAGTATGACCACTGTTAACAACTCACAAAGAAGAATGATTATGTGCATATAATCTGGAACTTTAATTTTATACTTTTGACACCACAATAAGATTAATGGGTTTTCAAATCCCTGCCTGCCTTCCCCTCTGAAATGTAGCACTCAATTATCAGGCATGATAAAGCATAGGTAAATTAATTTTAAACCGAGCTCAGAGGAGAAAGTCGAACGCAAGGAATCCATTTGAAAATGTAACAAGATGTAAATGTCTGATAAAAGGTTTTGAGACCAGGTTTTTAAAATGTACACAAACATTTTCAATGTTTCTGCGACACAGTCTAACACCTTTTTTTTTCTTCCTTTAAATGATGAGAAATTCATATGGTATTCTATGCACTGCGGATGGAGATGCAGCATGTTAAAAAAAAACAGTGCTGGCTCTGAAACCGTTATATACCAACTAAAAACAGCTCCTTTTTTTTTTCTACTATTGCGTTACCCATAAAAGAACATGAATATTTCAGAAAAACTGGTATTTTACTGGAGTTGAGGACCTTGGTATTAGACATGCAAATACACTAGGTATTTTTCTTACCTGCACTTTTTTTTATTTATATGCCATCATAAAGCTGCATGTTGTTAAAGGGAGAACACTGCACATTTTTGGCAATCCGATAAATTGGTGAAAGACATCATTCCCACAGCTTTTAAAACTGAAGTTTAGTAACATAATCCCATTTTACATAGAAGTCCTTATTTGTCAATTCAAATGACCTTGTTGAATGACAAATACTATTTACAAAAAGCTAATATTTTAGTGACCGCACGTTACCCATCCTGCTCCTGCTTAAAAACTTTGTGCAGTGTGTGCCTTAAAACTGGAGAGGTTAAAGAGATTTTTTTTTGTGACGGGCAACAAATAAAACAGGCCTGCACAACATACGGCCCGCGACGTACCCCCTTCACCCCCCTTCCCTTCACCCCCCTTCCCTGGTAAGAACAGGAGCGCGCTCCAGCAGTGTCTGTGTGACCACGCTCACCACCCCCCCCCCCCTCAGCCTGCTCCAGCAGTGTCTGTGTGACCGCGCTCTCCTCCCCCCCCCTCAGCCTGCTCCAGCAGGGGGACGCGCTCTAGCAGTATAGCACGACCCGGAACTTCTGCTGCTAGAGCGCGCTTCCCTCGCGCTTCCCTCGCGCTTCCCTCGCGCTTCCCTGCTGCCACCGCCACCATCGTCAGGTGAGTATGGGAGGGGGAGGGCTGCTGACATGTGAGGGGGGAGGGCTGCTGACATGTGAGGAGGGGGAGGGCTGCTGACATGTGAGGAGGGGGAGGGCTGCTGACATGTGAGGAGGGGGAGGGCTGCTGACATGTGAGGAGGGGGAGGGCTGCTGACATGTGAGGAGGGGGAGGGCTGCTGACATGTGAGGAGGGGGAGGGCTGCTGACATGTGAGGAGGGGGAGGGCTGCTGACATGTGAGGGGGGAGGGCTGCTGACATGCGAGGAGGGGGAGGGCTGCTGACATGCGAGGAGGGGGAGGGCTGCTGACATGTGAGGAGGGGGAGGGCTGCTGACATGTGAGGAGGGGGGGGCTGCTGACATGTGAGGAGGGGGAGGGCTGCTGACATGTGAGGGGAGGAGGGCTGCTGACATGTGAGGAGGGGGAGGGCTGCTGACATGTGAGGGGGGAGGGCTGCTGACATGTGAGGAGGGGGGGGGCTGCTGACATGTGAGGGGAGGAGGGCTGCTGACATGTGAGGGGGGAGGGCTGCTGACATGTGAGGGGGGAGGGCTGCTGACATGTGAGGGGAGGAGGGCTGCTGACATGTGAGGAGGGGGAGGGCTGCTGACATGTGAGGAGGGGGAGGGCTGCTGACATGTGAGGGGAGGAGGGCTGCTGACATGTGAGGAGGGGGAGGGCTGCTGACATGTGAGGAGGGGGAGGGCTGCTGACATGTGAGGAGGGGGAGGGCTGCTGACATGTGAGGAGGGGGAGGGCTGCTGACATGTGAGGAGGGGGAGGGCTGCTGACATGTGAGGAGGGGGAGGGCTGCTGACATGTGAGGAGGGGGAGGGCTGCTGACATGTGAGGAGGGGGAGGGCTGCTGACATGTGAGGAGGGGGAGGGCTGCTGACATGTGAGGAGGGGGAGGGCTGCTGACATGTGAGGAGGGGGAGGGCTGCTGACATGTGAGGAGGGGGAGGGCTGCTGACATGTGAGGAGGGGGAGGGCTGCTGACATGTGAGGAGGGGGAGGGCTGCTGACATGTGAGGAGGGGGAGGGCTGCTGACATGTGAGGGGGGAGGGCTGCTGACATGTGAGGAGGGGGAGGGCTGCTGACATGTGAGGGGGGAGGGCTGCTGACATGAGAGGAGGGGGAGGGCTGCTGACATGTGAGGGGGGAGGGCTGCTGACATGTGAGGGGGGAGGGCTGCTGACATGTGAGGGGGCTAGGGCTGCTGACATGTGAGGGGGGAGGGCTGCTGACATGTGAGGGGGGAGGGCTGCTGACATGTGAGGAGGGGGAGGGCTGCTGACATGTGAGGGGGGAGGGCTGCTGACATGTGAGGGGGGAGGGCTGCTGACATGTGAGGAGGGGGAGGGCTGCTGACATGTGAGGAGGGGGAGGGCTGCTGACATGTGAGGAGGGGGAGGGCTGCTGACATGTGAGGGGGGAGGGCTGCTGACATGTGAGGGGAGGAGGGCTGCTGACATGTGAGGAGGGGGAGGGCTGCTGACATGTGAGGGGGGAGGGCTGCTGACATGCGAGGAGGGGGAGGGCTGCTGACATGCGAGGAGGGGGAGGGCTGCTGACATGTGAGGAGGGGGAGGGCTGCTGACATGTGAGGAGGGGGGGGCTGCTGACATGTGAGGAGGGGGAGGGCTGCTGACATGTGAGGAGGGGGAGGGCTGCTGACATGTGAGGGGGGAGGGCTGCTGACATGTGAGGGGGGAGGGCTGCTGACATGTGAGGAGGGGGAGGGCTGCTGACATGTGAGGAGGGGGAGGGCTGCTGACATGTGAGGGGGGAGGGCTGCTGACATGTGAGGAGGGGGAGGGCTGCTGACATGTGAGGGGGGAGGGCTGCTGACATGTGAGGGGGGAGGGCTGCTGACATGTGAGGAGGGAGAGGGCTGCTGACATGTGAGGAGGGGGAGGGCTGCTGACATGTGAGGAGGGGGAGGGCTGCTGACATGTGAGGAGGGGGAGGGCTGCTGACATGTGAGGAGGGGGAGGGCTGCTGACATGTGAGGAGGGTTAGGGCTGCTGACATGTGAGGAGGGGGGAGGGCTGCTGACATGTGAGGAGGGGGAGGGCTGCTGACATGTGAGGGGGGAGGGCTGCTGACATGTGAGGAGGGGGGGGCTGCTGACATGTGAGGGGAGGAGGGCTGCTGACATGTGAGGGGGGAGGGCTGCTGACATGTGAGGGGGGAGGGCTGCTGACATGTGAGGGGAGGAGGGCTGCTGACATGTGAGGAGGGGGAGGGCTGCTGACATGTGAGGAGGGGGAGGGCTGCTGACATGTGAGGAGGGGGAGGGCTGCTGACATGTGAGGGGAGGAGGGCTGCTGACATGTGAGGAGGGGGAGGGCTGCTGACATGTGAGGAGGGGGAGGGCTGCTGACATGTGAGGAGGGGGAGGGCTGCTGACATGTGAGGAGGGGGGGCTGCTGACATGTGAGGAGGGGGAGGGCTGCTGACATGTGAGGGGAGGAGGGCTGCTGACATGTGAGGGCTGCTGACATGTGAGGAGGGGGAGGGCTGCTGACATGTGAGGAGGGGGAGGGCTGCTGACATGTGAGGGGGGAGGGCTGCTGACATGTGAGGAGGGGGAGGGCTGCTGACATGTGAGGAGGGGGAGGGCTGCTGACATGTGAGGAGGGGGAGGGCTGCTGACATGTGAGGAGGGGGAGGGCTGCTGACATGTGAGGAGGGGGGGGCTGCTGACATGTGAGGAGGGTGAGGGCTGCTGACATGTGAGGGGGGGGAGGGCTGCTGACATGTGAGGAGGGGGAGGGCTGCTGACATGTGAGGAGGGGGAGGGCTGCTGACATGTGAGGAGGGGGAGGGCTGCTGACATGTGAGGGGGGGAGGGCTGCTGACATGTGAGGAGGGGGAGGGCTGCTGACATGTGAGGAGGGGGAGGGCTGCTGACATGTGAGGAGGGGGGGGCTGCTGACATGTGAGGAGGGGGGGGGCTGCTGACATGTGAGGAGGGGGAGGGCTGCTGACATGTGAGGAGGGGGAGGGCTGCTGACATGTGAGGAGGGGGAGGGCTGCTGACATGTGAGGAGGGGGAGGGCTGCTGACATGTGAGGAGGGGGAGGGCTGCTGACATGTGAGGAGGGGGAGGGCTGCTGACATGTGAGGAGGGGGAGGGCTGCTGACATGTGAGGAGGGAGGACTGTTGACATGTGAGCTGGGGGGCTGCTGATATGAGCTGTGGGGTGCTGCTGTGGGAGGCTGCTGAAATGGGCTGTGGGGCCCGACTCTATTTTCCTTGTGAGGTGGGAGAGTGGTGTGAGGTGCAGGGGGCGGAGAGTGACGTGAGGTGCAGGGGGAGAGTGATGTGAGGTGCAGGGGGGGAGAGTGATGTGAGGTGCAGGGGGGGAGAGTGATGTGAGTTGCAGGGGGGGGGTGAGTGGTGTGAGGTGCAGGGGGGGAGAGTGATGTGAGTTGCAGGGGGGGGAGATGATGTGAGTTGCAGGGGGGGGGTGAGTGGTGTGAGTTGCAGGGGGGGAGAGTGATGTGAGTTGCAGGGGGGAGAGTGGTGTGAGTTGCAGGGGGGAGAGTGATGTGAGTTGCAGGGGGGGAGAGTGATGTGAGTTGCAGGGGGGGAGAGTGATGTGAGTTGCAGGGGGGGGAGAGTGATGTGAGTTGCAGGGGGGGAGATTGATGTGAGGTGCAGGGAGGGGAGAGTGATGTGAGGTGCAGGGAGGGGAGAGTGATGTGAGGTGCAGGGGGGAGAGTGATGTGAGGTGCAGGGGGGAGAGTGATGTGAGGTGCAGGGGGGGAGTGATGTGAGGTGCAGGGGGGGAGGAATGATGTGAGGTGCAGGGGGGGAATGATGTGAGGTGCAGGGGGGTGGGATGTGTGTGGTGTGCAGGTGGTATTGTGTGTTTGATGTGGAGGGGGAGTATTATGTGTATGGGTGAGGGGGAGAGATGGGGGTATGAGAGATTGATTGGGAGTCTCGCAAAGGTTGATGATGGGTTTTGGGGGAGATATGATAATGATGATGATGATGATGATGATGAAGGGTGCTGGGGGAGATATAGGAGGATGATGATGAGAGGTGCTGGAGGAGAGATGATGATGCTGATGATGATGATGATTTTACCCGTGCGGCCCAAATCTTTTTTCCTTGGAGCAGTTCGGCACTTCTCACTGTACAAGTTGTGCAGGCCAGAAATAAAAGATATAACCTTTCCCTGTCAAAAGAACTTGCAACACATACACAGCGTCATAGGTCCCTCTGGCAGTGAACGGGCTAAAAAAAGCAGTGATGGGATATTCTCAAAGCCCACAAAATGAGAGTTACTGCTGTGAATGAAGGTGCAGAGAATTTCCATACATTCCGACCCGCAAAATGTCCTATTCTCTTCAGCCAAACTTTAATGTTAAAGAATCCTCCACAGACCACTGTCAAATCTCCCCTGTTTCCATTCTCTGGTGCATACCCCGCTGATCTCTAAACAATCCTAACAAACAATAGGAGGTTCAGCTGCCTGGAAAATGGTTTCCCTATGGTGTTTAGAGGGGCAGTAGAGTGTGAATCTCCCTAATTCTGAAGAACTCCAGTATTGTTTGTGGAACCCAGTCTCTATGGGATAACAGGATGCGGCAAGCGTTCAACTCACTATGGCTTCATGCGGCAGTATGTTCATTTTAAAGCCAGGGTTGAGATGAGAAGCTTTCAAAACTGAAACGCTCATTTCAAATATGAAGAGCAGCTGCTTTGCTGCGGGTTTAGGATGCCAGCTTACAGAGAAAACTTCCGTTCTCAAGTGGTATGTTATAGGTGAAAGTCCAGTACATGTTTCACAGAACATTGATGGCCTTCTCCTTATACTGTAGACATATTCTCTGAAGCCTGACAACAGATTATAAACATACTGTAGTGCTGAGAGCTGTGCTGAATATGAAAGCAGACACACACTACAAAATAACTACTACTAGCTGAACAAATGACCAACTTATGTGTCATGTAATTCAGGATAACCACAGAAAAGCAGACCCATTCGATGTCTAGTTTTCACAGAAACATACAGTGCAAACTTATAAGCAATGATTGAAAAGTAAATTTGCTTTGTCAGAGGAACACTTCACAGAGCCTGTGCCTAGGGTTGCCAGGTGGCTTCTCCAAAAATACTTGACACAATGGTGAAAGGTGCGACGTGCCACCCACGCACACACCATGCTCTTTCCTCCTCTCCTTGGCCCCACCCCCAGGCTCCTGACACCACCTCCTGATTGGCTGCTGCTGGGTAATGTAGCCAATCAGGGTGGAGGAAGCTGCCCAGCCCCCTAGAAACAGCCCTGCTCAGGGAAATCCTGTGCGCCCTCCTCCACCTCCCCCCCCCCCCCCCCCCAAGCCAGCCAGGCACCATGTCCAGAGAGGTAATAGAGGTAATACATGTCTAGAATCTCATCTTTTACTGGCCAGAATGTCCAAATACAGGAAAGTCTGGTTCAATACTGGACACCTGGCAACCCCACCTGTACCGTTACATCCGACACGCTCACCTTTCCAAAACAAAATTAATGGTAGTTTCAGGAAGTCCGTAGAAAAAAAAAGAAAAAAAAAAAAAGAGTACAGCTTTATTTCCAAAGGTTTGAATTTACAAATATATATGCACACGCTATACAAGTACACTGTATATAGTATAATGGACACAGCTCACTACCCAATGACGCTGCTTAGTATTTCATGTGAAACCTCTCGCACGCTTAAAGGAGGCACGAGGGGAGGAAACGCTGTGAATTCACTTTACATCGGAATTTTTTTTGCAGAGCTTCCTATATATTTTTTCAATTATATCTGTCGTATTGAAGTCCACAGGAGCGCTGTTTTTCGTATATGTTTTACCTTTACCAGAAGAAAAGGATAACTCAAGAGTGTGTGTGTGTGTGTGTCAATCACGGAGCATGTGAAATATCTGCAGATAACATCCCACCTCTAAGTATGCCCTAAACATTATTCACTCCGCTGCAACGTCACATTTGTATTCATCTTGTTGAGTGCACTGTATGTAATGAAGAAAAATGGCCCCTTTACTAGAAGTTTAAATGATGGAGTGGGGCGGGGGGGGGGGAAGAACCATGTGTGATAAATTTGGGATGGGAAAGCTATTTGAGAAATAATTCTGCCTTTTCATTTTATTCTGCAAAAAATAATAATCCCCAAGTAGCTCTGCAGACACACTAAAGCAGGGGTCTGCAAACAACGACCCGGGGGCCACATCAGGCCCCTCACAAGATTTTATGCGGCCCGCAGCAACTAGAAATCTATATATTTTTGCTCATTATATATAATTTCTCACTGTAAGCACGGGCATCCTTTCTTTGTAATAGTCACATTTCTCTTTTCTTCTCAATCATATTATGCTAATTACCCCAAAAAGATCCAAATAAAACGTATTCATTCATTTATAAATTATATAAATATATAAAACGTATAAAAAAAGATTTTTTTTCTTTGGCCCGCGAAAATGTGTAGAATATACGATGTGTCCCTCGTACTGAAAAGTTTGGAGACCGCTGCACTAAAGGATAAGCAACATCCCACAAAGTGCTGCAAATGGCATCCAGTGAAAGCTGCAGTTTACTTATTAGGAGAAACAAAAATGGTGGTGCCCGGCACTCACTGACGAGTGGAAAGAAAACGTCAAAGCAGATCTGCCAAAAGTAATCCAGTTAATGTGAGATTAGAGCGAAAAAAAGCACAAAGTATATCACTTGAAAAATGTTAAACACAAAAGCAGCACATTGTACTATAGGCGTTCTCAGTGAAATGCTGAAAGGTAAACACACAGGGACAGGGAGAGGGAAAGTCAAACATGGAAAATAGGGGGGCAACGTTTCGGGGTAATGACCCCTTCCCACAGGAAAATAGGGGGGCAACGTTTCGGGTAATGACCCCTTCCCACAGGTTAAAAAGACCTATGGTACTTCCCTATACCCTGTGTACACATATAATTCCCAATCCTAAATAAAGTACAAGCAAGTTCCAACTAAACGGGCTAAAGTACCAATAAGTAAAAAAGAAAGTGAAAAGTCCAGCACAATAGAGCACAATAAAGCACAAAGTTCATATTAAGCTCAGAGGGAGATAATATGGAGTACACTGCTCTAGATTAAGCCGTGGTCTTGCCTCTCTGAATCTTCTGCTGCTGCCATCAGATAATGGCTACATTTAGTTATTGTTGTACAAATGTAACATAGTACATTGTGCTATTTAATATGCTATTTTCCATTTATTTTTATGAGGTTACAATCCAGAGCTACAGTATCAGCCTAAAAAATCAGACTTTTGACAAATTAAGATGGCTGCCCTTTTCCCCAAAGATGTCAATGCGTTGCAGCTTGCATGATTAATGCTTATTTTAGCATTTCTAATGACCACTTTAAACGAGGCCATCAGAAAAGTAGCCAAAGAAAATGACCTATGCAAAGAAATAAAGCAAAACTGGCTAGTGCTGTGCCATGAAATAATACCTAAAAATCAACGTCCAGCAGACATACACCACCTCACATCTCCATATAAGAGAGGCATATGGTCACTGATAAACATGTCACCTTGTTTACGTTCAGCAAACCATGTGCTGAAGAGCAAGACCATCACACGGGACATGTAACATACAATTATTTTTTTTAATCGTTTTTGGTTTTGTATAAAACTTTTGAATGGAGTCCCAATAACAATGATAACGCCCGTTGCCAGCGATAAGCATTGGGGTCATTACAATGGGACATAATGATCTAATGCACGGTATGAAAAAAATACTTACAAAGAAAGAGAGACTATATTGATCTTTGAACAACCAGTCTAGCTATTAGGATTTGGCCATGTGTAGCTTACTGAAGGAGTAGAAGCTATAGCAAGGTCGGTGACCACTTAAATGAGCAATCCGACCCATTTCTTTCTTGATTTTATTTTAAATACAGGATTGCAGCAGGGGGTCTCCGGAGCTAAACCCCATTCATTTCTGCTCCAGTGACCACCTACTTCCAGAGATACTCACCTCTGTAAGGGGCGCCAGTATCTCCTGCTGTTTTCAGCTTCCTCGTCACGAGGGCCAATAGGAAGCCGAAGCTGATGACATCACAGCTTTCTACTGCAGGGCCCGGGAGCTTTGAAAAGCAGCCATATAGTGAACCCTGGAGTGGCTACCGGCACCCACTACAGAGGTAAGTGCCTCTGTAAGCAGGGAGTCGCCAGAGCTCAAATGAATGGGGTTCACCTCTGGAGACCCCCTGCTTCAATCCTGTATTAAAAAAAGAAAAGAAAAAACATCTTGGATTGCCTCTTTTTTTTTGTGTAAATTATTTATAATCTATATTTTTATAACATTTAACATGTACAAAACAATGCAACACAACTTAAACCACGTCAGGGTTTTTACACTTTTCACTCTCAGTCAGCCATACTCAGACTTGTTGTGTAGTATTGTATAAACCAAGTTATATATTAGGCCACGGGCATGGCCAGCGCTGAGCCGCTGAGCCGCTCTCACGCGTGTCAGTGAGCCCCTGCAGCTGCAATGAGAGCGGCTTTAGCAGGGGCTCGCGCACGCTTCCGCAGACGTGAGGAGGCGTAGCACCTAAAAAAAAATTCGTTTGCGCGCTGAGGGGAGCGGAGGGCCGGTCACGTGAGCCAGCTCCGTGACGTCAGTGGCCCGCCCCCAGACGGCGCGCGTAGTAAGGACAGGGAAAGCACCCGCTTTCCCTCAGCCGCCGCACGACTGGTCTCTAGGGTCTCAGCCTTAGGCCTGGGACATAGTGCCTCTCAAACGTGCTGAGGCGCGCTGAGGCTCAGGGAAAGCGGTGCTTTCCCTGGCCTTACACAGCGCGCAATCCGGGGGCGGGCCAGTGACGTCACGGAGCTGGCTCGCCCTCATTGGGCGAACCGCTCACGTGACCGGCCCTGCGCTCCGGCAAGCGGGGAAATTTCAAGACGCCGTCAGACACACGCTTCCCCAAGCGTGCTGACGCGCGCGCGAGCCCCTGCTAAAGCCGCTCTCATTGCGGCTGCAGGGGCTCAGTGCCGAGCAGCAGCACGGCTCAGCACAGGTCAGCGCATAAGCGCTGACCATGTCCCAGGCCTTAGAGTACCGGATATACAATAACACATTAACTGACAGAATTGATACTAATAAAAACAAACATAAAACCATCAAAGTGACACAAATAAAAAACTAAATACTTATTCAAAGATAAAATAAACTAGAAACAAGTCAATCCCATAAATATTAGTCCGGGTTATCCTTATTATCACTATGGCAAATGTGTCCACTTTCCGATCCTCTCACGGTGTTCTATTATCAGTAAACTCTGACCATGGCAGCCAAAGGCGTTCACATTGTAACCTAGTGTCAGTGGTTATCCTTGATTATTGTTCCATTTTTCATAACCTCCCATACACTCGACTCCCATTGTCCCATAGTGGGTGCCTCCATCTTTTTCCAATTGGCAGTGATGGCACATCTTGCTGCATTTAGAATCTGTATTAATAGAGATTTCCTAATTCTGTGCCCCTTGACCTGTTCTCTGTTTAGCAATAAAATACTCAGGTCTTTGGGGATTCTAATCTTGGGAATATAAAAAATCTGCTGTAATATCATATCCCAAAACCGCTCTAGTATCTTACACTCCCACCAGATATGAAGCATTGTTCCCACCTCCTCACAACCTCTCCAGCACTTATTGGAAGTTCCTGGGTAGCATGGATTGCCTGTTTAATGTATTACGGAAAGAGGTGCACAAAAGGCATCACCATTGGTAACCCCTTTTCTGATACTCTAGTCTAGCACATGGATCCGAGTACCATATGTGCGATTTATGGCTCATTCCAGGATCTGAAATCAGACAGTATCTTATCTGTAGAAATACAATTCAATATAGCCCAATAACACTGCACAGCCATCTCGAGATCTGTAAAACACTCCTATACCGTAAAAATCTTTCAGTGCATACTGTGGACTAAAATACTCAGATGGAAAATCACTGCTCTTTGCAGTCGGCAGTGTTTTGTGTTTAATAGACCCTCAATAACCTGAGGGTAATCACAAACTGCGGGTGCTTCCCAATACAAAAGAAGTTTGGAAACTGGATTAAAGCAAAAAGGCTGTCCCTTTAATCCTGTACACAATCTTATTTTTAGAACTGTTTTTGGAAGAAGTTACCAACAAGCTGTGCATCACCGGTATCATTGTATGTAACAGCAACATCTGCAAGTACAAGGGATACGGTTTTAACCAGCCAAGAAGATAAAAAAATAAAAAAAAGACAATGTACAGTAACTAGATGTTCTTAACATCTGAACTTTAACTAATAACAAAACAGTATTATTTAAATGTAAACAGTGCTGACACAAATATAATTAAAAGATGAACGCCTTCAAAGTGAAGAAAAATAAATAAAATCATGTAAGGTGCTGCAGGAACTTTAGGCAGGCGAAATCCGATTTCAGTATTTATTTTCATGTCTTGTGCCGTCTATAAGAAAGCGTTGTGAAAAGTACTTCAACTTCGTGCACAGTTCTCAAACGTGGGGCTCGTTCCTTTTTATTATGCATTCCAACGCCCAACTTTAAGTGTGCACGTGAATAGGAGAAACAGCATCATGAAGTGTGCGCCCCGAATACAGGAATACAAAGCCAATACCAAGCGTTCCTCAAACAAGATGCGTTGGAAGCTGTTAATACCTTGCTGGCAATGTGGCGGCCATTCAGGAATTTTTATGAAGTGACAAGCTTAAAAAAAAACTATGCAAGCCCTGAAGGTACGTATTAGGAGAGAAGTTTAAACAAACGCTCTCTCTGCTCAGTCCTTCAATGTTTAGCAGACACGACCACAGTTGTGGATGTAATCAAAAAGTCATAGTTCTGTACCAGGTGTTTGAAAACGTAAGATCCACACTGCATGCAACCTCGTACACTTACTTAAAACATCGGGGTTTTTTTTACCATTTTAATTCTTTTGTTTTCTTATGGGGTTTTTTTTTTTTTTTTTAATTCTGCAATACTTTTTTTTTTGTATTATTCTTCCTACAAATCTACAACATGTTTAAAAAACAACACTCAAAAAAAAAAAATCGATATCCGATTATAGTTATAAAAGCATTCCAATACTGTACTTTTTTTGAGAAGGGGAACGAGAGTTTATTGGATTGTGACCCGCAGCTTATGGTTGGCAATTTTGGGACGCAATAGCAGGGAATCAACCTTGGTAAAATAAGCAGTGTCCTCAAGTCACCAATCGATTAAGGATTTTCAGCAACAACTCAGCATCTATGTATGTATGTATGTATATCTTTATTTATATAGCACCATTAATATACAGCAGTAATACACATGACAATCATATAAATAACAAATAATACAAACAACACATAATGGAAAGAAGTGCTTCAGACATAAAAGTGACACTTAGAAAAAGGAATCCCTGCCCCGAAGAGCTCACAATCTAATTGGTAAGTAGGAAGAACGTACAGAGACAGTAGGAGGGTGTTCTGGTAAGTGCGTCTGCAAGGGGTCAAGGTCGATGTTGAGGTGTAAAGTATCAGCCACTGAGCTACTCATAAGCTTCGATAAGGAGGGTGCCAGCGAGATACTGAGGGGAAGGGCCTTCCGGAGGTGTGGGGCAGTCAGTGAGAAAGGTTTAAGGCGGGAGAGGGCTTTAGACACGAAAGGGTTAGAGAGAAGATTGTTTGCGTGGAAATGCCATACCACGGGCTGCTTCCTCTGCTTTCCATGGCTGTGGCCAAATGTTTTCCTTTTCCCCCACAAATGAGAAGATACCCATTTATCGCCTGGGAATGGGGATCATAACGGAGGTGACGCCTACCTGGCATCTATAGGTTGGAGGGATGATTAAAAATACATTTATTTGATTGTATAGCAACAGCAGCGGTATTCAACTCCAGTCCTCAGGACCCCCTAACAGGTAAGGTTTTCCGGAAATCCCAGCTTCAGCACAGGTGTTTCAATCAGATGCTCAGATGAAGACCGAGCCTCTGCGCCACCTGTACTGAAACAGGAACAGATTGAGCTACCTGTGCTGAAACAGGAACAGATTGAGCCACCTGTACTGAAACAGGAACAGATTGAGCCACCTGTACTGAAACAGGAACAGATTGAGCTACCTGTGCTGAAACAGGAACAGATTGAGCTACCTGTGCTGAAACAGGAACAGATTGAGCTACCTGTGCTGAAACAGGAACAGATTGAGCCACCTGTGCTGAAACAGGAACAGATTGAGCTACCTGTGCTGAAACAGGAACAGATTGAGCTACCTGTGCTGAAACAGGAACAGATTGAGCCACCTGTGCTGAAACAGGAACAGATTGAGCTACCTGTGCTGAAACAGGAACAGATTGAGCTACCTGTGCTGAAACAGGAACAGATTGAGCCACCTGTGCTGAAACAGGGCTATCCTGAAAACCTTACCTGTTGGGGGGGCTTGAGGACTGGGGTTGAGCACCCCATGGTTACTGTAAAATAAGGGACAGAACTTATTTGACAGTTGGGCTCGTGAGGAAAGGTTAAGGCAACCAGTTTGTGGTAAACTTTGATGAAGTTTCCCTCCCCCCCATCCCTATTCAAAAAATAACAAATTCAAAGATGGGTGTGTTTTATGGTGTGTTATTGTCACAGCGGCGGGGTTCCTTGCCAGCAGGAGAGAATTTTAAGAAAAGGACATGTTGATGTTGCCACTGTGGCACCTAGGAAGGGAGTAGCAACACAGCATGCGGCGTGGGTTGTTCGAACCTTTGGTTTATTACAGTGTACGTGCCCACTTGGCAGTAGTGTCAGTGGCTGGCATGGGGTTGATATGTTAAATATGTTAATGTGTGAAATGGCTGGCAAGGAATGGATGTTTTGTTAATAAATGCTGTGGCCGTTTCCTTCCAGAATTTGGTGTCCGTGTTTTGTGTGTGTTTTGGGTGGGACGGCCTGTTTTGAAGAGTAATCCGGCAGCATCAGGAGAATTCCATGGGGACTGAAGTGTCAAGGAACAACAGCAAGGTAACCTGGGGGAACGACAAGCATGGTCCAAGAACAGGTCTTGCCAATGTGTGAAGAACTTCAAACCAGAGAAGCTTCACATTACATTCTGAAACCATCTGTTTTGCCCATCAAAACATTAAGGAGAGAAATCTTTAGAACAGGCCCTACGCCGACTTATTTCTTAGCCCCGTGCTCCCAGAAGGCAGTGACAGAGTTAAAGGAGGAATTTACACTGCAGTGTGAGAACTGCAGATTTTTTATTTTCATTATTTACTACTTCAGGGAGCCTGCAAAAGTCATTTTCCAACACTTGGCAGATCCAATACCAGGCAACAGTGAGCTGCAAGTTAACAGTTATTGGAAGGGAAAGTTAGGCAAATGGGCCCATTTGGCACAATGTGACTTCCGCCCATTAGGCCTGACAGTTTCAAGTAATGCGCAGCGCGTCTTCTCTGGAGAAATAAAAAGGTACGTCAAAGAGAGGGCTAGCAAGCTGAATTAAACATTTATGCAACTATGCGTGGCTTCTGACAGAAAGTTTTAGTACTTACACTTTAAACAAATCTATTTTAGTTCATTACATTTTGGCTGACATGTCAAGAGTAATGACACTTTGTTACAGGCTCTATTTATTGTACGGTTATTTATTTCACGTCATTTTGGCGATTGCAGCTAAAGGTATTATTCCATCTCAACGGTCCCTCTGTCTGCGTATTACAAAACAATATTTTGAAAAAAGAAAAAAAAAACCTAGCTGCAAAGATAATGAAATAATGAAAGACAATATGTAACAGTGAAACAGACTGTCACTGCAGTTTGTTCATTGATTTACCCCATCTTGCCAAATGACACTGCTTTTTCACTCCATAATGCATCAAGCAGCTTCTTTTTCACTCCACTATGCACAGAGAAATATACCAATGTCAATTTCATTGAATTCTGGAGAATTATGTCAGTTTTCCCTCCCTAGCAAAAAAAATAACCACAGTAATAGATCTGCAGAGAAAGGCACTGATGAAACATGCATGGGATCAGTTTATCTTCCAGACTTATGATGTAATATATATACAAACACATAAATATGCTGAGAGAATAATGTAGGGGAAAAGAAACCATTACACCATCACATTAAATGGAAAAAAAAAAAAGATGTATTAGGTAAGTGAATTCTTTACATTACTGCTGCAAAAGAAATGTTAAAACACAGCAGCTCAAAGCACAGTTGTTGCTGTTATTTATTATTGATATACCTGGCCTGGACAGCATACTTCAAGAGTGTTGGTGGGTGTATATTGGAAAGACGGTCTTTAATTAAGCATGATGCAGAAAATGGAAATCCGTGGGGAGTCTGAGAGACTGAGTGCGCTGCACCGCATGAATTACAGAGATATGCATCGCGTGCTACTTTTATTTCACTGGATTTCCACACAACTTTATAAAAAAAAATAAACCTTTCAGCTTCACATTGCTAAGCCAGTATAACCAGCCTCACGCTGGTGAGAGCCCAAAGGTTGAAACAGCTGTCTGTGGGTAGGTTAACTGGCTGTGCATTTTTTTACCCCAGGCTGTGCTGAAAAGCTGTGTATTGCGGCAGGCATAAATTTATAGGGGTCCATGTTAAAATGGATTAGAACCAAAAGGTGACAAGTGTGCGCTAATTTGCATGTCATTTCCCAGAATCCCTGGCTGCAGTAAAAGTACAGTATGCTAAGAGATAACGGGGAAAGACAAGGGTTGCAGACCTGTCAGACATGCATATTTGCTCACAAATTATATTTTTATTTGCTGTAAAAAAATGTAAAAAAAAACATGTCATTAGCGAATGCATTGCAGCAGCAGAACAGACTGGAAAGGCTTTTCGCAGCCTACATTCGTTTTCCCTATTAGCTCCTAACAATGTAACGGTTTCTTTTCCCATACATAAATCCATTCTCCAAGTACAGTAATTACATTTCAGAGTAATTAAAACAAATGACTAATTTTTTTGTCTCCTAATCTAATAAACATATGCTTATAATGTTCGTTTCAAAGAGCTTTGCAGACAAAATGAATACATCAATACAGTTATTACCATAACAGAATTATTATTGATATTCATTTTACCCACCTCAAGAAGATGAAGAAGTTGGATTGGCATATACGCCCGGATCGGAACTGGCAACCTTCAGCTCACAAAGGATTCCTAGAGGCCTGAGCATCCTCTCCAGCGGGACACATGGACAGCAGGACCTATTTAAAATGCTGCAACGCTGCTTCCTACTGCTGGAGAAGAGCTCAGAGCCATGCAAATGAAGAGCACTAAAATATACCCTGGTATGGGGAAGCTGCTTCACCGCACACTGAGTAAGTGCGATAAGGGGAGATTCAGTAAGGAACAAAGAGGAGTATTGCACCTTCGCCGCGGGCATTAATTGCCACTGAAGTCAGTGTCAGTTAATGTGGGATTGCAGGACCATAAACGGCATCGGCCCTTTGTGAATCCCAGCGATAAGAGTATAGTAAAATGGTCACTCGCTCACAAAAGTGCAGTACAAATGTACTAACGCTATGTCCCGATTCCAGAGTCCACGATTCAGTGACGTAAAAAAGCAAAACTCTGTGGAATACATTTTCAACATCTTTTTGGTCTATTTATGCCTTAGAAACAAAATAGGAGCGACCCTTTGAATATAAATCTGTCACCAAGAAAGTGAATGTGAAAGATTGTAAATTAAGTAAATAAAGAAGTAGTTGTTATCTCTAACACACAAACAGACAGACACACCAACCCACACCCACACCCACAACCCAGACACACACAGACACATCAACACCCACCAACACATACCCACCAAGCCACACACAGACACACCAACACCCACCCCCACATACCCACACACACCAACACCCACACCCACATACCCACACACACCAACACCCACACCCACATACCCACACACACCAACACCCACTCACACATACCCACCAACCCACACATACCCACCAACACCCACCAACCCACACCCACACAAACACCAACCTACACACAGACAAACCAACACCCACCCACACATACCTACCAACCCACACATTCCCACCAACCCACGGACACACCAACACATACCCACCAACCCACACCCACACAAACACCAACCCACATACAGACACACCAACACCCACCCACACATACCCACACACACCAACCCACCCACAGAGACACACCAACACCCGCCAACCCACACACACTAACCCAGACACACCAACCAACCCACACCAAACTCATGACTGGACAGTTAATTTAGAGGGTTATTCCCTTTTTCGGAAGGATCGAACACATAGAAGGGGAGGTGGAGTATGTTTATATGTTAAACTGGATCTAAAACCTATTATAAGGGATGATGTCTATGAAGGGAATGATGAAAATGTAGAGACTTTGTGGATAGAAATTAGCAGTGGAGGTAAAAGAATTAAGAAAATGTTTGTGGGAATATGCTATAAACCACCAAATATCTGTGAGATTGAGGAAGCTAAAATACTTTTGCAAATGGAAAAGGCATCAAAACTGGGTGATGTTTGCATAATGGGGGACTTTAATTATCCAGACATAGACTGGGGCAATGAGATTAGAGTTACAACAAAATGAAACAGGTTTTTGGGGGTGCTTAAAGACATTTATATGACCCAAATTATTGAGGAACCAACCAGGAGAGGGGCAACACTGGATTTGGTCATATCAAACAACGTAGAAGTAATAACAAATATTGAAGTCCTGGAACATTTGGGTAACAGTGATCATAACATGGTCTCATTTGAAATAAATGATCAAAAAATAGATTTCTTGGGTTCAACAAAGACCTTAAACTTTAGAAAGGCAGATTTGAATAAACTGAGGTCTAATCTAGTAGTAATACAATGGGATGATGTTTTTGCAGGGAAAAATGTAGAAGATAAATGGGCAGTTTTTAAAACATTGTTAGAAAAGCACACTTATCAGTGCCCTTGGGTAATAAGTATAAAATAAATAAGTCAAAACCAATGTGGCTAAATAAACAGTTAGGGGAGGAAATGGACAAGAAGAGGAAGGTGTTTATATTCTCTAAATCAGAAGGGACAGAGACATCGTATCAGAATTATAAGGAATGTAACAAAAATTGCAAAAGGGCAATCAAATTAGCAAAAATGGATAATGAAAAAAGGATTGCAATAGAAAGTAAAGTCAACCCTAAAAAGTTCTTTAAGTACCTTAATAACAAAAAAATGAGAAAAGAAAATATAGGACCCTTTCAGTGTGAGATGGGTACGCAGATTATTAGAGATAAGGAAAAAGCTGAGGTATTAAACAAATTCTTTGCCTCTGTGTTTACCAGAGAAGAATCAAGTTCAATAGTAGCGCCACAGGAGGAAGCCACAACCTCCATATTAATGAACAATTGGTTAACTGAGGAATTAGTTCATAAGTGACTTGAAACAACTAAAGTAAATAAGGCACCTGGCCCCGATGGCATACATCCAAGAGTTCTCAAGGAGTTAAGCTCAGTAATAGCAAAACCATAATATCTAATATACAAGGACTCCATTTACACAGGCTCAGTACCACAAGATTGGCGTAAAGCAGATGTGGTGCCTATATTTAAAAAGGGAGCTAGATCACACCCGGGAATTACCGACCTGTAAGCCTGACTTCAATAGTAAGGAAACTACTAAGTTTAATACGGGATAACATTCAGGAATACTTAATAGAAAACAAAATTATTAGTAATAGTCAGCATGGATTTATGAAGGATAGATCTTGCCAAACTAACCTTATTTGTTTCTTTGAGGAGGTAAGTAGGAATTTAGACCAGGGTAATGCAGTTGATGTGGTCTGCTTAGATTTTGCAAAGGCTTTTAATACAGTTTCACACAAGAGCTTGGTGAACAAAATAAAGAAAATTGGACTCAGTAATAATATATGCACCTGGATTGAAAACTGGTTAAAGGACAGACAACAGAGGGTTGTCATAAATGGAACTTTTTCAGGTTGGGCTAAAGTCGTGAGTGGAGTACCTCAAGGATCAGTACTGGGACCCCTGCTTTTTAACTTGTTTATTAATGACCTTGAGGTTGGGATCGAGAGCAAAGTCTCCACCTTTGCTGATGATACTAAATTGTGTAAGGTAATAGAATCAGAGCAGGATGTAAATTCTCTTCAGAAGGACTTGGAGAGACTGGAAACGTGGGCAGGTAAATGGCAGATGAGGTTTAATACAGATAAATGTAAGGTTATGCATTTGGAAATACAAGAATAAAAAGGCGACTTACAAATTAAATGGAGATATATTGGGGGAATCCTTGATGGAGAAGGATTTAGGAGTGCTTGTAGACTGCAGGCTTAGCAATAGTGCCCAATGCCATGCAGTAGCTGCAAAGGCAAACAAGATCTTATCTTGCATCAAACGGGCAATGGATGGAAGGGAAGTAAACATAATTATGCCCCTTTACAAAGCATTAGTAAGACCACACCTTGAATATGGAGTACAATTTTGGGCACCAATCCTAAGAAAAGACATTATGGAACTAGAGAGAGTGCAGAGAAGAGCCACCAAATTAATAAAGGGGATGGACATTCTAACTTATGAGGAGAGGCTAACTAAATTAGATTTATTTACATTAGAAAAGAGGCATCTAAGAGGGGATATGATAACTATATGCAAATATATTCGAGGGACAATACAAGGAGCTTTCAACTATTCATCCCACGAGCAGTACTAAGGACTCGGGCCATCTCTTAAGGTTGGAGGAAAGGACATTTCACCAGCAACAAAGGAAAGGGTTCTTTACAGTAAGGGCAGTTAAAATGTGGAATTCATTACCCATGGAGACTGTGATGGCAGATACAATAGATTTGTTCAATAAAGGTTGGACATCTTTTTAGATGGCAAAGGTATACAGGGATATACCAAATAAGTATACATGGGAAGGATGTTGATCCAGGGATTAATCCGATTGCCAATTCTTGGAGTCAGGAAGGAATTCATTTTTCCCCTTAATGGGGTTTTTTGTTTGCCTTCCTCTGGATCAATAAGTAAATATAGATATAGGATAAAGTATCTGTTGTCTAAATTTAGCATAGGTTGAACTTGATGGACCTATGTCTTTTTTCAACCTCATCTACCATGTAACTATATAACCCACACAGACACACCAACACCCACCAACCCACAAGTCCAAGAACACTATCAATTTTTTTATTTTATTTTAAACAGTCTCAAGTAACAGAAAAATGAATCTGGAATTCCATACAGTATACAGTAATACTTCACATTAAAACTGTCGCTAAAGCTTTCACATGGGATTGTATCAACTAAATCCAATATAATCTGTCACTAAATTCAGAAAGCTCACCAAATCGCAAGTTCATTTCGAACGAAGCACCCCTGATACACGTGGACATAAAAAAGGAAATATGTGTCTTTGCTGTGGGATGGCGTTGATAAAGACATAATGATGTGTGGCAGTGTGGGGCAAAACTGAAGGTGCAAACAAATCCAGGCAAGACTAAAAATCAGATGGATCTACATTAGACCAGTAACTGCCCTGAAATCATTGATCATTATCAATGTGAGGGCATAAAAATGCCTATACTGTGCGCTTTCACTAGATGCAAAGCCAAAGCCATAAAGGCACATTTCAGTGGAAATGTAAAACATGCCGAAGCCGTGCAGGGATATCACACACCCTCATTTACTCCTCACGTAATAGAAGTGATTACTGTTCTTGTATATTCTCTATATAAGCACTTGTTAAATGACAGCATAGCTGCACCTAATCAGCAAAAACGACCACAGAACGGAAGGTTGAAAACAATAATTATACAGGTACAGTAGGCACGGATATTAGTAACCATACCCAGTGGAAGTAGTCACAGAAGGTGCACTGTAGAAATGTTTCCTGGAAAAATGATTACCATCACAGGTTTCTGTGGTAGCTGCGCAATTCTTACTTATGGGCCAGCAATTTTACTGCTCCGAAGACTGTGGGGGGATGCAAGAGTCAAGACTTGCTGGTTTCTAACAGCTCGACGAGTACACATTACTATCACAGGAAAAACAGCCGCCAAAAACAGACTAGGTAGCAGAAGCAGTTTGTTTCCTTTACTGCAAGTGTAAAAGATCACCAGTTTCCTCTCCATGAACGTGGGATACAATTGCTTTTGATAGCATTTGTAAAACTGTACTGATTCTCTGCATCAAGTGGTTATTCAGTTGCGGCACTCAGATCCAACTAAAAACTAGAGTGCAGTCTAGAACCCAGAAACAAATACCAGTGCCATATTAAGTCCCCACGTTTACTATCCAAAATACCTTTGAAATATGACGGATGTGTGGAGTAGCTTTATGGTAAAAGCACTGCATTTGAAGCAGGTGAATCCTATTTAAATACTTGTGCCAACTTTCCTTGTAATCTTGGGTAAATCATTTTATCTCCATTTGCCTTGGGCAGCAACATTTAAATTGTAAGCTCTTCTGAGAACATGGTCATTATCCCTGCAAAATCCTGGATACAGCACTGCGTACACTGTCTTTGCTACATATGAAAATGTGTTAATTTGCATTAAATATTTTATGTAGGCTTTAGCGTATCTCCACTTTACTGGAAACTATTAAAATTATGGTTTGCAAAACGGTAAAGTGCTCTTTATTTTGAGAACATATTAAACAAAGTAGCTGAGCTACCATATTTATTTTGTGGGGTCTTCGTCTCGTCGTTGTACAGTACCTCTCTAAGCAATAGTCTTTGTTAACAAGAAGGTCCTCTCTTCCCCATAATACCCGGCTCCCTATTGTTGTTTGGAGGGAGGTGTTGGCATAAGAGACCACCAGTTGGGGTTGCTAAACTAAAGACGCCTCAATGGATGGGAACACTTCCAGCGATGCTCAGTACTGTATCGAATAAGCTCACATTCATTTTCAGGCCAGAAAAATGGGCTGCTGCTTTAATCTCATGGCAGCTGGAGAGCCTGGTAACCCTTAATAATTAGCGGCTAATCATACCATCATATTTTTTTTAACTGAAGAGAAAATCAAAGACGAAGACATAGAAAGCACTCCGTAAATATAACCAACCTCTCAGTCGTGTTTCCTACCTCACCTGCAAGCATTCAGCGGCACGCACACATCATGTGTGCATTAGAATAGGCCAGGAGAATACTTCTTGGCAGCTGCAACAGCCCCTCACAAGCCAGATAAGTTATAGTCATTTATTAAAAGGCCCTAAAACAAACATCAAAAGGGATATATCTTTGCAGTCACATTCAATTCCTCATTGCCTGATGACTAATTTGTAAAGGAGTGTGTAAGTCTTCACAACTAAAGCCAAAATCATTTGAGGATACTTTGATATATTGCCACAAAGGATATGAACAGAGGAGGCAGCAGGAGCAGCAAATGGCCACGTTCCATTAAAAGTGCTAATAAAAGAATAATGGCATGTTCTTGTGCTATGAATAAAGACTCACTCTGCACAAGAGAATACAGAGAAGAGACCACTATCAAAGACTTCAGTGGTTTCTCCTTAGCTTTTGATTGATCTGCCACTGCATATTCTTTAAGTGCTAAAACCCGGAGCTTCGACAGACGAGTGAAAAATGGGCTTCAATATTCAAATTCTACTACGTAGATTTACTGAAATCATAAAAAAGGGATACCGGTAAGATGTATTGCAATGACCACTTAAAGCTCACATCTCATGCCCTCCTGGAGAGGTACTACATAAAAATGCTATCAACCTCTTCACTGCCAAAGGTTCCTTGAATAGTACATTTTTGCGCACCGTCTCAGATGAGCACTTAAGTTGCATTTTGAGTTCGGAAGGTTCCCAATGAAGAGCAATGGCAAATATGCTCACATGGTAGTGAGTGACAAGATTCTCTTTGACTCCAAAGAGCTCGTTGATAACCATATTCTCCATGGGTAATGTAGGTCACTTGTAGGTGGTAGTACCTCTGAATTTTGATACACAAGTTATGTTGCTTTACATTTACATGGTGGGTTCATGGAGAAGCAGAGATGGTGGAGATGAATATTGTGAAGGAATTCAAAATGGATTGAAACAGAATCAAGGGGAAACAAAATATGAAAGAAGCAAGCATTTAATTGGGTATGCGATTTCACAAAAGATAGAAAAATGGGCAGACAATGTCTGTGTTTATATGCAACATCCCTCTCATGACGACTCCTAAATGGAGATGAAACGGCCTTCTCAAGGACAACAGATTTATGTACCGTTTAACCCGTTTTCAAAGAAGTTTGCCTTGATGTATTTGTGCTCAACTCCTGCCACTGCATGCGGCCATAGCTCCCAGGAAACATTTCAAAACATGTTGCAAACGATTGGGGTTAACCTTCATCACACAAGTGCAACCTCGCTGCTTGAAGATTCTCTTACCTTGTGGTCATAGGGGCTGTACGAATGAAAAAGTTGGGACAGCTCCTTGGTTCGCTGTTTTTTCTGAAAATGTTACAACAAACACATCATGGTTATTACACATACTTGAGACAGCAATTTAAGTATGTACATGTTCAAATGTCAAAGTGTGACGTGCTTTTGAAAACAAGTGAACCCATTTCATGATCAAGACCCCTGTGATATGTTACAGAGGTGTGTGCTGCAGGAGATAATTAAACCCAAAGCACTATAGGTGCCTTTGGCACTAGAAAAGTTAACAGAGTAAAATGTTTTGGTATCTGTACATTACAATGCATATCAGCTTTGATAGACTTAACACTGCAATCATAAATCAAGGCATTAAAGTATTCCTAATACTGTATTAAAATATTGTTGTGCACAAACCTTTAATTGAGGATTTTTTTTTTTATCTTTTTTTAATTAAAAATTCACACACGTTATTCCCTTGGATGGCAAGCATTAGCAAAGAAATAATTTGATTTGCTGTCACTTCAAGCAGTTTGAAAGCATTGCTTTGGATAACTGGTTTGACAATGTTCATTAGCATTCCAAATTTACAGTGAATAAGTCTGATTTTTAGCAGCGTCTTACCCCCTACAGTTGCTAGAGTGTCAAGTGGTAACTAAATAACGGCATCCTGTTCCCACAACACAGTTTAAAATATAAAGTCTGTAGTGTGTTCAATGTTCAAGGCTGCAATGCTTCCTAGATTACACAAACAGTGACCCTGAGGAATTCTGTTTCAACTACAATAAGATGAAGCATAGCTGTCACAGCGGCCTTTGATCCTTCTATGGATGCAGGCCAGGATATACTGTACAGTTAGTGGAGCTGTAAACTAGCTACTGTGACTAGTACTGAATTTCCTTTTAGTGTGAAGACCTCCCCTGCTAAAATGTGCCGTCCCCCAAAAAATTATCTACGCTTCCAACGTATCAACATGAAACCCCTTAAAGCAGATTGCCAGCCATATATATTTCCCTAGATTTAATTTAAATATTTCTTTTTAAAAAGGCCAAAAGCCTACAGTTCAGCGCTCCAATTGCAACCTGCTGTTTATTCCCAATTGCTCAACCAAACAGCACAGAGCTGTTCGCGATTCAGATTCTATAGAGACGCAAAGAAGCTGTGTTCTCGTGAGCCGCTCAGATAATACCCTTTGAACTCTAGTGATGTCACAAAATAGAAGGGGATTTAGCAGCCGTGATAACGGACATTATTAGTTTGTTTTTTAGGGAATAAAATGCACAATTAAAAAAATTGTTGGCAGGAAATAGAGAGGTGAAAACAGAGCAGTTATTCTAACCTCTCTTCGAGCTCCTGAGCCAGACCAGGTCTCTTAGGTAACCACCCAACATACTATTTATATGCACATTAGGTGCATTCACCACTGTACAAGTGCATTGGTTATGCCTAAAACCTGCTGTGGCCCTTGGTCCCAGAGAATGTTTGAGAACCACTACTATAGATCATATAGTACTGATTCAACACAAAGACTTGTGTATATACAATACCATTTACAAAATATGTATACAGTAATTATACAGGAATTAATACAATGCAACCAATCTATGCCCATGAAACACAGCAGTTAACCTCATGTGTTAATAGCTGCAAGTGGTCACAACTTTCCCTGTGAAAGGGGAGAAGTGATGACATGTAGAATAACCGTACTATGTTTAGGGGTCACACGTGCGATTTGCACATAGTAACTCTAATAAATATTTTCTAGTAAAAAAAACAAAAAAAAAACCTTACTACATATTTCTGTCAACATACAGTATAGCGCTTCGGTGGGCAACAGGTGGAAAGCATGCAGGGACTTCACCTGCGACCTCCAACTACTGCCTTCTCTCCCCAGTGGGCCCCTGGCAGTCTGCTCTCTCCCTCCTTTTCCCCCCAGTGAAGAGGGCCATTGCTACCAAGGTCAGCTCGCTCACAAATAGTGTCCTGCTCTTCTCCTGTGCTCAACACTAGTCCTGAATGCAAGAGGAGGAGCAGAATAGTATGAATGAGTGCACCAGCATTATGCCGCTGCCTAGAGTGTGTGAGGAGGCCCTCCTGCTCCTTTGTCCCCCGGGAAGAGAAAAAAGGCGCAGCCCACCCCATGTCACCCTTTTTACCTACACCACCCTCTCTTCCCCTCACTCAACAGAGAACGTGCGCACTAAAATAGCCAATGATTTACATTTAGCGAAATCTCATGGTCATTCTTCCCTACTTATCTTACTAGATCTCTCTGCTGCCTTCGATGCTGTTGATCACGCTCTTCTCCTTCATATACTAAACTCTCTTAGTATCCACAACAAAGCTCAATCCTGGTCCTCCTCATAATGTACCTCTCCCATCTCACATTTCCGGTCTCTGTTGCCAACATGTCTTCTGTTGATCTGTCTGTTGGTGTACCTCAGGGCTCTGTTCTGGGACCTCTTTATCTCTCTCTATACACCATCACTTGGTGACCTTATAAACGCTTTTAGCCTCAGGTTTATCTCTATGAAGACGATCCGCAAATATAGCTACCCCTATCCTCACTCCTGCAATCCAGTCCCAAGGCTCTGATTGCCCCCTGGCTATATCCTCGTGGATGGTGCTCCGCCGCCTTACTTGAAAACGAGAGGTAACTCTCAATGTATTACTTCCTGGTAAAATATTTTATAAATAAAGTTAATGTGTCTAAAACTGAACTGTTCATATCTCCCCTTAAACCTGGCCTAATATCCCCTTTACATCATAGTAAATGGTACTATCATCTATCCTGCCATTAAAAAAAGTTGCATAGGAGTTACATTTCACTCTCCATTCACAGCATGGCTAAAATGTGTTGCTTGTTCCTCCTTGATATTGTCAAGATCCGCCTTTGCCTATGTCAATCTACTGCTAAAACTATAATGCGTGCCCTTATCCTCTCCCATCTGGATTATATTAACATACTGCTAACTGGCCTACCTGCCACACAACTTTCTACCAAAACCATCTCTGCTCATGTCCTCCTTAAATCCCTCTCCTGGCTTCACATCAAATTTCCTCCTTACCTTCAAGGCTGTACACTCATCTGCACCTTCCTACTTATCAGCTTTCATCTCTCACTATGCCTCTGCTGGTCTCCTGCGCTCTTCCCAGAACTATCTCCTTTCCACCTCTATTTCTCTTCCCTTAAGCCTTTTTCCCTTAGTGCCACTTACCTGTGGAACTCCCCAAGACTCAGTATATGCCAAACATCTCTTAAATGAACAGCCAAGAATAATGACTACTGTCCCACACCCAGAGTTGCTCCTACTAACCATTGTGGCCAAGCACTGCCATATACTGCACTTATTTCCTCACCTGCTGTCTCTGTAAATCTCCCAACATGCCACATAGATTGCAAGCTCCCCATGGTAGGAATTTCCTGTCCTATTGTCTGACTTTGCTTGCTGCCTTGTGAATTATTCCCTATACTGTATTGCTCTTTTGTAAAGCGCTGAGTACAGCTATGGGTACTATATAAATAAAGATATACATATATGTCACTCTCTCCCCATCCTTCTCACCCCCGCCCATGTTATTAACTCCCTCACATATCACTCTCTCGCCCATGTGTCCTACTGCCTCTGAATATAAAAGGTAATCATTTGTGGCACTTTTGACGGCTCAAGGTCCCAGATGTGGCATTTGTAGCATGTTATGCTGCCCAAACCGGATATATAAACAACAGGAGAATAAGTAGGCCTGGTGAGTGTTTTGTATGTGTGTGTTTGTGGGGCGCATGCTTATAGTGACCTTGAGCAATGCCGGCATCACAATGTATTGGCCTTGAACAATGGACACAGAATGACAGAACATTGCCCTACCTGTATCAAGAATTGCCTTTCAATTTGCATTTCACATACGGCAGGCACGGAGGTAAAAAAAATCTCTGCACAGATTCCTAATTTGCAAGCGAAGTGCTGTCAATTTCCAGAAATGTTCTCCCTTTATTAAATCCGAGTAGGTAATATTTAAACTCGCAGCTTACAAGAGACACAAATCTGGGACACAACACATTGCTCGACTCTACTCAACCACGGACACCATACACATCTCCGGTTTAATGTATTAACCCTTCAGTGGCAGTCGGCTGCACATTTAACTGTCACAGCGCATTAACTGCACTAAAAAGAGAGATTTGTGTTTTGAAAAAAAACAACAGGTTTCTGGTCATTACAGTGTAAATTGTTCTCACCGCCAGGCTTTTAGATGGAAATGACAAGTCTTCATGATTTCAACCTTTCCAGCAGTGTCTTAAAGCCTGTGTATGCAAGTTTAGGAGGGACCCCTACAACTGATTAGCAACGGCTGAAAGAAGGGTTGACATGTGCCCTCCACATATAATTTTAATGTCAATGGGTACAAAATTCAAAGGCGATTAAAAACACAGGACTAAAAGCATAAGCACCACAAATACAAACTGATCTGCACGTATACTCCAAACACAATCATCACTAGAACGGATATGTCATACATGGGCACCTGACCAACTTGAAAAGAATATTGTATCTAAAAATGACAAAAACATAACTGTAGGGCCAATGGATCGACAAATATCCCAGGGTCGGTTTCTAATTACAGTATACCCAACCCACACAAGTAACTTTCAAATTTTTTTTTCTAACTGAAATATTAAAATGCTATACCTAATACAGTTTTTCTAACATTCCTACACCCCCCCTCTCCCCGTCATTCTCTTTGCCCCTCTCTCATTATCCCTCCCCCCCCCCGACATACACACACACAGCACAGTCACAGAAAAAACACACACACACACGGGGGGGGGGGGTCAGAGCAGAGCACACAGTGAGAAACAACTCTCTCTAGTCCATGCTGTTTCCACCTCTGCGTTGTGCCACCCCCAGGCTCCTTACACCTTCTTCTGATTGGCTGCATTCCCCAACAGCCAATCATGATGGAGGAAACTGCCCAGCTCTCTCCCTGTTTCGGGGAAATCCCCTGTATTAGAAATCTGCCACCCTGGGCGACCCCACATGTTTTGAATGCAAAACATTTAAGCTTAGGGTAATATGGGCTACATCTTCAGCTGACCAATTTCAAACTAATGCTCTTAAATCTTCCATTCTGGCGGACATAGCTGCCATTCCTACATCTTCAATATGAGCGTTACGCAAATGTGCACAGGAGGAAAGAGTCATTGTGATTTTAGACGTCTCCTGATAAGTCTCTTGATAGTAAGGTCACATTCCTGTGACGTGAATATAAACAGCTAGAAAGTTCAGCTATTAAATACCTGTCATTAACCTTACAAAAACTCAGAATATACTTGCAGAATATATTGTGTAAATAATGCACAGGAAAATCCCTCCACGCCTTTCAAAAGACTTATAGCGATAAGGATAATTTTGAGCATGAATTTCAAACACACCTAGCATGATTTTTTTTTTTTTAGGCTGCAACTTTTACTTAAATGGCAGTTGCGAGCCCTATTTCACAACTCGCCCCCCCATTTTACACCTCGCGAGCTCCCTCTATTTCCCTCCCTTTTCCCATGTATTTCTCTCCCCTCCGTCTCAAGTCTCACTCTACCCCCCTCCATCAATTACCCCATGCTGACTCAATCCCTGCCCCCCCCGCCTCACATGTATTTATCTCCCCTGCGTCTCACTCTTACTCCCTCTTTTTCCTCACTCAACCCCTCTCCTCTCCCTCTGTAAATTACCCCAACGCTCACTCATTCCCTCCCCCCATACAAAAAACTTCCCACCCACAATGCAAACAACTTCCCACCCCCAAATACATACAAACCCCCCCAAATATATTCAACCTCCCCCAAAAGCATACAAAAAAAACACCTACCCAATACACACACACACCAAATCTATATATCTATATCTATATAAATGCTCATTTGTATGTCATTTCCCAGAATCCCTTGCTGCAGTGGAAGTGCTGGGTGATAATGATGAAAGGCATGGTTGCAGACCTACACAACCCCCCCCCCCCCCCCTGTATTAATATTGTCAGGGCTCGCTAAATACCATGAACTAGACATCCCTAATCTACGTGAATATAAATGATAATACTAATAGTCAAGGATAATACTACAAATATCAATAATATTATATATTTAATATACTTGTATAAATCAAGTACTAATACATAGTTACATAGTAAAAATAGTAATGGTGATATAATTACTACAGGTCACTTGTAATAATAAGAGCTAGTTCCCCAAATAATAATAAGTGTCGTCGACCCCTCATTTCTCCTTCCCTCTTTCCCCACCCAACTCCCTTCTGTCCTAGTCCATTTTTCTTTGTACCCTCACCACCTCTTCTAGGGTCCGTCTTCCCCCTCACCAAATCCTGTAGGGTCCAGGGTCCCTCCCTCCTCACCAACTCCTGTAGGGTCCTTCTCTCCCTCCCTCCCCATTCTCCTCCTGTAGGGTCCCTCTCACCCCCCTCACCAACTCCTGTAGGGTCCCTCTCTCCCCTCCCCCATTCTCCTCCTGTAAGGTCCCTCTCTCCCACCTCACAAACTCCTGTAGGGTCCCTCTCTACCCCCTCACAAACTAATGTAGGGTCCCCCTCCTGCCCCCCCCCCTATCTCCTCCTGTAGGGTCCTTGTGTCCCCCCCTTACCTCCTCCTGCTCTTCTCCAGTAGGGCGGACTATCTCTCCTCCTCTCCCTGCTCTCCACCTCCAGTATAGACAGCCTCTTCCAGCGGGACACCCTGCACGTGAAGATCACTGCCCCTATAAACTCCCGGTCGCACAGCCTCAACCCGTATTCTCTCGCTCCTCCTCCGTGAACCCCCCGAGGACTCTGCGCCTTCAGCTCCCCGGGCAGCAGAGCAGCACCACCCGCAGCCTCAGGAGCGCTGCCCGCAGCCTCAGCAGTGCCCTTTCTACACTGCGTGGAGCTTTCTGACACCTCTATCCGCCTATGTAAGCGGAAAGCCAATGGTTACCTCACGCGTGGTGCAACGATCTCCCCTAAGGGCCTGATTGGCTCTCCTCGCCTCAATTTTTTTTACGTTTTTTTTTTTCAGACACGGGCCCCCTCACTCACCAGGCCCGGGACACCAACCCCAGCAGACCACCTTGTTGGCGGCCCTGTGTACAGTAATAAGGCATTCTGGAGCAAATGTGGCATAAAACATCTTGCAAGTGTTTCAAGGCTAGCAATTTGTACCATATTTAGCAAACGTGATTAACAACTTTTTTGTAATCTCAAGAGCAAAGAAAAACGGAATGCGTGAAAGCAAAATGTTTTGACACCCCACCCATCATGGGTCCTAAGGAGAAAGGTCTTACTTTTGTTGGGGGGGGGGGGGGGGGGAGCGGGAGAAGGAGGAGGAGGGATGCAATGTAAAAAAAAAAAAAAAAAGTCTTCTCTATATTGCAGAATAATGTGCATGCTGGCGTATTATGATTGCAGCTATTAGTTAACTAATCAAGCTGCACTGTACAAAAACTCCCCGGCCCAACGCAAACCAAAAACGTATTAAACTGAAGTGGACGAACAAACAAAACAGCCTGGGTTTATATTCACCTGACTCTTTTGTGCTTTTAACGGAGGCAAAGAGAGTAATTGCTGGTCTCCACATAGCATGAATTGTTCTTCAAATATGCTTTGTGACCCACCCCCATTGCTGTACACACAAATGCCTTAAGTCCATCTATACATGTACTGTAGGTTTAATTGCAAAACCTGTCTAAAGAGACGGCATCAGTAAATGTTCTCCCTTTGTTGAGGTAGATTTTGGGCAGCTTTCAAGTCCAAGTTCCTCTTAGCAACATCCAGTATTGTGGCGTTGCAAGTAGTCTGTTATGCAAGACCACTACCATTTGTAACAGTCACTTCAACATTTGTTTCACGGCTTTGCAAGTGTAGGCCCAAAACCACAACAACAAACATGACCGGATATTTTTACTTGGAATGGGACATTTGGTCGTTGAAATTTTTGCCGCGAGCAAATGACCGCCGGCTTTAAGCCGCAGACGGACGCCACTTCTGCGATAAGGTACGTTTTAGGGGTGGGGCGTAATTTAGGGGGTAAGGGGTTAATTTAAAGGGATTGTGGTTAGGGTAGGGAGTTAACGTAAGGGCTTTAGGGTAAGCGTTAAGGGTTTTAGGGTAAGAGGTAGCGTTAGTTTTAGGGTTAAATGTCCTGGAACAGGATTGTGTTTTTTCTGTCTTCTGGCTGCCAGCACACCTCAGCCTAGCTGTTGCAACAATGTTGCGAGACCTTGTGAGTTTCTTGGCTTCAGTCAGTTGCCTTGGCAACCCCCCTGCCTTTTACCAGGATGGACTGCTCCCCCTCCCCATGCCAGGTGGTATTGTCCCAGTTAATTTCCCATCAGCCCAGACCAGCATGCTGTCTCTTAGTACCAGCAGCCATCTTGAGCAGTCGTCTCTCCTATCCTGTTAAAGTTACTGATTTTTACGATCCCTATATCTTGCATTTAGCCCACTTCTCTCATGGCCACCCTTCCCCTCCATTGCTCTCATGTCCCAGTGTTCCCTCAGTACTTTTCCCCCCTTTTTATTTGTATGATGTGGCCCCAAATACACACTTCTGCAAGTAAGAAGGTTCCCTTGCTTGATATATGGGATTGAGTTAACCTGCCTGTCCCTACTCATCTATCAGGGTGTGCTTGGACCAGAACAGTAAACACTAGGTTTTATGGTAAGGGTTAAGGTTAGGGACTTAACATAGCGGTGAAGTGGCTGGCGCCTGAGTGAGGCGACTTGCGGCCAAGCACCTTTGGTTATGACAAAACGCCTGAGACTAAATGTCCTAGACCGATTTTGACTTCCATTAGGTCAGGTTTTAAGAATATCCCTGCTTCAGCACAGGTGACTCAAAGCAAATACCTGAGCCACTGATTGAGCCACCTGTGCTGCAGCAGGGATATCCTGAAAACCTGACAGGTTGGGGGTACATGGGGACTGGAGTTGGGAACCCATGCATTAGGGAATAGCTACTGACGTGTACCAGAGGGCAGAATGCAGAAGCAAATCCAAATCTGCAATGATTAAGGCCGAGATATAAAGCAGATTTAACAATCATTTTAAAAAATGAAAAACAATTTAAGATGACCAACAAAAATTGCTTTTAGATCAGTATTTCTGCATATATTTCACAATGATGCATGTGATCTGGTCACATTTAATCAAACAAAAAAGTGGCACGAGTCTGAGCTCTTAGGGTGGCTTTAAAATGAATACGTGTGTAGTAGTTTTCCAAGGAGAGGTGCAATCTACGGTGCTCTATTCTGAGAAAACACGTGTTGTGCCAATGTTATCTTTCGCTAAACTACTGTATGGCTTTTAATGGCGACTCGCTTTTCTGCTTGATGTTACGGTACTCCAGAAATATCTGCTCGTAGGCTTTATATTTTGTGGGGGGGGGGGGGAGTTAAAAAGAAATAGTTGCCATTTCCAACATAAGAAACTATGAGGGTTATGGATTAGGAGGAACTTCACCTTAACTATAACAGAAATGTGATTACCAATGTTACAATTGTTGTTGCAATTTACTGCTGCAAGTCCATTTCTAGGTAACACCTCCGGACTTCCTTACAGCCATAACTCAAAATAATACACTCATAGGACCAGAAAATCTATATTTTTTGGAATACCAAACACACTTTGTTTTTCTGTCAATCAAACATGAGCACCGTACATTTGAATCTGTCAAGTTTTCATCTCATTTTCTGTCTCCCCCACTAGTCTGTATTCACAAGAGGAAGGTCTCCAATTATTATGGTGTTTTTCCGGCCAACGTTTTAGAAATTACCAAAGCACCTTTTTTTTTTTGCAGAGCAAGGAACAGTGTTTACATACGACAGATATGCTGGCAATCTGAAACCAGAGGCACACTGCACCCCACACTTCAATCGCCTTCTACAGAGCAGGGGAGCCAGTGATACACTAGGGCTCTGTGGTACTGAAATGCGGTTTAAAATGACAATCCTTAGAGCTTAAAATGCATTATTTAGCTACTTTCTCACTGATAAAATATATTGTATCCCGATACAATTGATGATACAAGATCTCCTTAATGTTGCTATCCTTTCTCCTGGATAAAAGGTCTCACATAGGCATACACGATGAGTGCTTTAATCAAGTCCATGCCCATATTCACAGACTATAGCAAAGGAAACCCACTTCTATTTCTGTCCTGTGCTCCTTTTCTACACACTTATTCCCTCGATCAATGTGCCCGTGACATTCCTGACACATGCAGAAGAATACTTGCACGATCGTCATTGATCGGAACCTAACCAGGAGCAGAACAGAATGTCTCTTTTGCAGCGTCCCCGAGTTTGCAACTATGGTTCAAGCTCTCTCAGTGCTGCAACTACTGGTCCAAAAAAGTTTGCCTCATTTAGCCGCAACCTATTGAGGTTAAAATAAAAAGAAAACACAGACTCAGACATTCCCAGGAAGCTCAAAACACTGTATACAATAAAATGAAAACCAATCAACTTTATTAGGGTGTCATTGATCTTTAAAATCATTTTAAAGGATGTCTGTACTTTAAATAAAAAACACAAATGGGTAATAAAAAATAAAAAAGGGAAAAAAAGCAATGAGTACAAAAATAAATTGCATATTTATTAGCACGTTGATATAAGATACCAAACGCATGTATTTCCCTATTAAAAAGTGGCGCTGTAACATGTTTTCTTAAATAATAATAAAAGAGGAAAACAGATAACTTAGAATACTAATGCCACCCCATCCCTGACAGCATTTATAAAAAGCATGCACTAAATTAAAATGTCATTCAATAGCCTTTTTATTTACATTGAGCATATTTACTGCTGCCAAAAATATACTCTACTTCAGGGGTGCCCAGACTTTTTTTTTTTCCCCCCCAGGCGGGCCAATAAATAGGTACACGTTTTTTGGGTACACATTTTTTGGCGGGCCACTGTGTGACTGCTCAATCACTAAACCTAAACTAAATAACGTCAAAAGTAAACAAGGATAATAAAAACATTACAATATTACAAACATTTATTATTGAGAAGAAAACTTGAAATCCTAATTTAAAAGAAAAAGAACCATCTGGATGTAAAGTGTCTCAATGTGATTTCTGAACTTGCACCAACGGTTTCTCAATATTAGGATCGATTGTTGAGGTGGATACCAGAAGTAGATGGCGCCCACATGAGTGGCTGTCAATACAGATCTGCACTTCTTTTAAACAAAGTTCATTGCCGAAAATGTCTAATCACAAAACAAATATGGGGAATAACTTGAGTTTCATTTTAATTTCATTATTTAAATTGATTTGATGTATTTAATATTTTTAATTGTTAAATAAGTTATTCAAAATTGGGTTCATTTTCAAAATTTATGTTCAGAAGTGTAAGAGATGTGTGCAGGGGTACATATAATGATGTCAGATTTGGGTGCAATTATATCTTGCCTTTATTGAGCCTGTTCCTTTATCCAGGCAAAACATACAAAAATAATAATAATAATAATAATAAATATATATATACCCCTATCCCTTTGTAAGGGCTAACTTACTTTCCCAGACCCCAGTTGCAGGACTGGAGGGATATATATTCACATTACCAGTCTATCACCCCAAAGTCCCAGAAGGTACCGTAAAGCAGGTGGCCTTCCATGTCAGTCTCTGGCAGGTTCCTAGGTCCTCTGTGCCCAGGAAATATAAGTGTCTGGGTGTCTTGATCTCAGCACAGCCTTTGTGCTCAAGACAGTGTCTGTGTGCAGTGCTCTCCTGCTGTCAGCTCAAATATGAGTCAAGAAAATATCTCTTGTTTCTCACATCAGGCTTTTTCTAAAAGTCCTAATCAGCCAGGTGGAGTCTGGTTGATTGCATGTGTGCAATTAACCCGCACACTGCTGGATTTAGAGGCAGTTTCTCTCAAACAGTGATAAGATCCTGTTACAAGAAGTTTCCCGCCATGTTCTTTAATTTGAATGATTTTGTATTGTTTCTTTCCTTAATCAATTTTCAGTACATTTTTATTGCTCCATCATGTGGACCATTCCTAATGCCTTCACAGGCCACCTGGTTGGCCACCCCTGCTCTAACTAATCCAAATAAACCTAACTTACTTGTGTAATGTGATTCACTGACTGATTAAAACACTTGTGTGCCACAGCAGACAGAGAATTTGTTTTCGTGTCTCTCAATTGGCTATTACTTTAAATCTACAAGACTCCACTTCCCCCATTCCTTGGACAATCAACCAAAACGTCTCCAGCTCTGTGTGTGTCATTATGAAGCAATGTGCATTCATTTGTCAGCAATTTCAGTAATGACTGACAGGTGCACACGATAAGGCTTTAGCAGACTCCAGATCTAACATGTAGGAAAAGGCCATGAGAAACTTAATGCCACAGACTAACCATGGCAATCTGCACAATTGAGAAAATGACACTGTAGCATTTTAAAATCATCCCGGACAATTGACATTCTCTTCAGACATTAAATGTTAGCTTTCAAGACACGTCAGAAAATAATGGGGGAAAAAACACTTTTCTGCATACTTTTTTTTTTTTTTTGGTCCCACTTGTCCTAAAAGACAAGTCCAATTATTAAGGCAGAAATGTACCTGCTAGACCGCAAGTACACTGAATGAATGACTGCACTGAACCTAAAACACACACACATTGATTAAGATTATATATATATATATATATATATATATATATATATATATATATATATATATATATATATATATACACACACATACACACATACACAAAAACAAATAGTAGCGCTAGTACGTGAATAATAGTGATGAGATGTGCAAAATAATTCTGAAAATAAATTGTGTAAAAGATAAATTCAATAAATGTGATAAATGAATAGTGTAGGCATCAATTGATAGTTTGGCATAGGAACAGTCAGTACGGAAGAGGCAATGCTTCGGTCAAGCCTGACCACAATGATAACAAAAAACAAAACAAAAGAAGCGCCAGTTCTGTACAGCATAAATTTTTTTTGCTATACGGAACTGGCGCTTCTTTTGTTTTGTTTTTTGTTATATATATATATATATATATATATATATATATATATATATATATATATATATTATATACACCCACAAACACACACAGGCAATTCAGAATATTTCTGTCCCCTTTGTATTGTGGTTAGAAGTAGATGACACTATTAGCAATGATTTAACTATTTCATTTGATTGATGTACCTGTTTTTTCCCCTGCTTCCCACCATATCAGATGGGGATCTCTGCGTGGGGTAGTGAAAGTATACTTTGTATAACAGGCATGTTTGGTTTATCTGCCCATTCTCTATGTACAGTAAGGAGCTTCCTGTCCTGGAGCCGGATGGCCATGGGACAAAGTGTAACCAATCAAGTTCACCCCATACGAAGCTCAATGCACAAATGCTCTATGATCTCAACAACTTCGCCGTCAAAGTGGTGTTTCCAAACATTGCCCAGTGTTCTGCAGCAATACTCCAGGGCCATCAATATTGGTACATGCATGCCATGCTGTGGGCGCCACCATGCTCTGTGCAAATGTATTGGTGCCTACTGGCTTCAATCTACACTGGCTCATCGAAAGTCGGAGAAGCGAGTAACAGGAATTTTACTATCTGATATTGTAAACTAAACTAAAAAAAATGTATTGCCCCACCAAAGAGCAAAGATTTTAAATTAATATGTGTTGCTCTGAGAAAAGGTAATGATTTCATGATCAGGAGTATTTATATAATTTACATTTGGTTTCTGTGCTGCAGATGTCATTGTCAAAATATATGTAAGCAGGAATTAAAAACCAGTCAAGTAAAAATACAGAAGTAACACAAGGAGGTGATCGCACCACCGGGTAGACAAATAGTATCCGGTATTGGGAATCTGACCTTCCAACACTAGTGTGTAACTTGACCGTGTCCTACGCCCTTTGTAAGTGCACTTCTTTCCTATTTGCGGGATACGAAGGATACTTTACCGAAACTTGAAGACATAATACTTGATCAGAACACATATATGGTGGGTCTAGATGTGGAGGGTCTTTACTCTAGCATTACACATACGGTTGGAAAAAATGCAGTACTACATTTCCTAAAAGCCAGAGGTATACACTCCAGACCACACATGATTTATTTATGAAACTGTTGGAATTCACCATGACACGTAACTTCTTTCTATTTGATAACCAGTTGTTCCACCAAGTACAGGGCACAGCTACTGGGGACCACTTGTGCTCCCACTTATGCCAATTTATATTTAGGCTGGTGGGAGGAAACAGTGGTTTTCTGTGAGTCCCAGGAAAGGTACACGGAACAAGTTATCCTATAGATCAGGTATATAGACGACATTCTATTGTTTCTACGGAGCAATTATTAAAAGATTTGATCAGTGTCCTGAATACTAATGAGAACAATCTTAAATTGACATATCAGATCCAGAAGAGCAAAATTGATTTCCTTGACATTACAATCTTCAAAATGGAAGATGGAAAGTTAGAAACTGGTATATTTAGGAAACCGATGTCTACGAATAGTTTGCTCAGAGCAGATAGCCATCATCCAAAACATACCATTGCCAACATTCCTACGGGACAGTTTTTAAGGTTACGTCGCAACTGTTCTACATTGAAAGAATATAAGGATCAAGCTGATGATATGAGTAAAAGATTTTATGAAAGGGGCTATAGTTTAAAAAAAAAAAAAAAAAAGGATATCATAGGGCCCTAAACATTTTGAGATCAGACCTACACTGGCGACACACTTTATTCGAGCTCGGCTAGTCCCACGAATTCGGGTATACCCGGGTGTATTGAGGTTTGTGACTGTTTTCTGCCCGAGTGCATTGAGGTATTTTCCAGGCAGGGATTGAAGCATTTTATTCCCGCTGGCTGCAATACTGCACAGTATATATATATATACTGCATTACAATTCATGAATTTATGCCATCTGGTAGACACGCGAAGCATTGCAGCCTATTAAATCCTAATCATTATCATTTAACAGATCAGCCGCCCGTCAGCCAGGCATGAACCCAGGCTGGGAAGGCAAACACAACGGGGCTTGTCAGAGGTGAGGAGCGGCGCATTCCAGGTACCTGCCAGGTACATACTGGGTATTTGCTCGAATAAAGTGTGTCGGTGCAGTACTCATGAAAAATCCAAAGAAAAGCACTGACAATACAATAAGGTTTATCAGCACAGCACCTACAATGGCGAGATATAAAAGAAATATTAAAAAAACACTGGTACATTTTGTTAGATATGGATTTGCAACAGGTATTAGGAAACACACCAAGCATGGTTTGCAGACATACCAAGAATATAAAAGACAGAGTGGTACGTAGCCATTTCCAGACACCATCTTTGCATACATGGCTAGTAAAGAAATGTAGGGTTCATACCCATGTGCAAGGTGTAAAGCCTATAAATTCATGAAAGTCAGGAAGGACTTTGCAAACTCCACCCAAACAAATACTTATAAAGTCAAAGACTTTATAAACTGCACTACAACCGGCGTTATCTACCTAATAACATGCAGATGAGGGAAGGTATATGTGGGTAAAACCCACAGGCAGCTTAAAACAAGAATCCTCCAGCACATTGGAGCTATTAGAAATGATCTTGACACGCCGGTAGCAAGACACGTGCAGCGTACCACAAAGAGAAATACCAATATACTGACTTTCATGGGTATCGAACACGTCCCCTTTGGGCAACGCAGAGGGAACTGGGATAAACATCTTCTCCAACGCGAGTGTTGATGGATATTCCAGCTGCAAACAATAAATCCCCTGGGATTAAATGAGGGCTTCCTTTATTCTTCCTTTTTGTGAAGATACGACCAGCTATCTTACCAAACAAACAATGGTAACCCATTACTTTTTTTTATTTATTTTTATGGTTTTGGAGTTCCAGGTTGTAGAGGGAGAGAGGGTTTGGCCCGGTATTAAAGGGGTTGCACCCCATATGGCCACCCCCTGACCTCACCAGGGAGACAAGGGGTTAACTGGACTGCGGTCCAGGAATGTGGTTTGCACCTTGGTATATCATGAAAATGTATGTTCCCCTGTTCCCATGTTTTATTATTATGTCAGTGTCTGCACCACACACACACTGGGATCCATCCGGGAGGGCAAGGGTTAATAGTTGTATACTGATTATAGCCCTTTGTTTAATTTTCCCGCCTTTTCAGGCACCATTTTACAGGGTCCCATAGGCCGCCATTGAAGCTCCATTGTTTTCAATGGCGGATCTAGCTGTTTTGGACCTGTTTCCCTTGAAGACCAGCAGGTGGCGTCCGAGAGGAGGAGCGGCGGTTTCCCATTGTAAGTCAATGGGCTCATTGACTTCAATGGAGATTCATCGACGGCGCTTTCCAGGAACGAGTTGGCAGCCGTCCAAACCGCAAAAACGCAAAGCGGACACAATGTCTGAAAAAGAGCTTTGATCACTGATTAGTCAAGTTCAACGTCAAGTGGCGTGGGAATCTTAGGTTCTAGGGCACCCAGAAATAAAATTCTTTTTGCCCCTAGTTCCTAGGCCTCCCCTCACTCGACCACCACCGGGTCCCAGAATCCAGGACCCCCGGAACGGGTTGTGCTGGTAAAGTGGGTCGCGCCATAGGTTCCAATGGCGGCGGCAGAAGCAGCACAAGAAAACGACTAAGTCAGAAACGCTACAAACCATAAGCCCATATCTCCGGTTCTGGAGGGTCCAGAGGGCCAGGGTTTGGGGTACCTGTAGTCACTGCTATGGCATGGCTGCAGAACCATCCTTGACCATCTCTGACCAACCCGACGGAGTATGGACCACCTTAAAGGTTCGGGAGTTTTTCCCATAGACTTCAATGGCGGCCGGTTCCCATTGACCGGCTATGGCGGAGAAACCCCATAGGCTTCAACGGCAGCGATGCCCCGTTGAAAGTCTATGGCGGCGGATTCCCATAGCCGCCAATGGCCGCGGTTTACCATTGAAAGTCTATGGCGGCGGGGGCCGTTGTTTTCAATGGGGATTTAGTGAAAAACCGTGATTTCATTTACAGCGGAGAATTTTGTATTAAAATAGGAAACGGTTTATTTGTGTATCTCCGGTTCTGAAGGTCGCAGCAGGCTGAAACTTGGACCATATGGTGTCCCAGTTCCGGCATTGAGAACTGGGCAGTTTGGACCCGCTGGACCCAACAGAACCAGATATTTTAATATGTTTATGTTTCACCTTTAATATTGTATTCCAAGGCGGGGATAAAAACTCGCGAAGATTCCTTTACACAAAGGGAAGCAGATGGTCAGAGGGGCGACCCAATGTCTAGAGACTAAGTACTGTTCAAAAGGTTTTGCCACCCTCACTGTTTACCTGAGGGCGGAGAAACGTCAAACTGGAGTGGTTTGTGAGTGTCACATCTTACACTTAAAACAAAGAAGATCCTGCCAGATATTCCATTTGGCAGACTGGCCGGCGTCCCTGATGTAAATGTGGGGCTACAGAAATGAGACCCTCAGGGTCCTAGTGCGCATGGGCTAACTAGCTGGGGGGCATGGGTTAAACTGTGTTCCCACGTTAAAGATTGGATACAGGTAATTGTTATCCAATAGCCTGTACTCAATGTTAGGAATAGGGTTACAAAGATATATAAACTGTGGTCAACCCTATATCCATTGTCTTCAAATACCATCTTGATTGTTACCTGATTGCTGGAGAATTGCTATCTGATACTTCTCATCCCCCAACCCCAAGTAAGTGTTACCTTCTTGCCTGTTACTGTACTATATTGCTGTGTTCACCTACTTAAGGAATACATATACTTTATTATATCTAAGCCTCGTTCAGTTCAACCCAGTTATTTGGTGTATTATTATAGCCTGTCACAAAGTTACCGTCACACAGGTATATAGCTTAAATGAAGCCATGATCTGTTTTGACCATTTGGGCAGACCACTCTATGGGCGCTCACTCTTACATCCTACACCAATAACGAAGTACATATACAGTACACTTTGGTATGTCTTAAAAAACATTTGTGTTGGATGACATGCCAGCTACTAACATATAATAAACGACACAGCCTAAACTAAAATAGTAAGTGTGGCACATTCATTCCGTACATATTCTACACAAGTGTACACTAATTACCATTGATTTATAGTATTTCTTTTAACTTTGGCAATATGGATCTGTACAGTGTACTGGTATGTAGTCTACCATGCTCACAGATTTCGCATTTCTGAGATATACAGTATTATGTTTATTTCCTAATTGAACAACCTGTGAGATCTCTCACAGGACATGACCAATCCTCGGTGATTGGTCACAGTGTTGTGGTCCTGCTATTACTGGCTAGTGAGAGAACACACCTATACAACTCCTCAAAGAGTATGTTATCTCTGCACTATACAGTATTTTTTTTGGATTTCTATGGTCCAATTCATGTAAAAAGACAGGTAAAGTTTTCAACAGTAGTTTACAAAAAAGATAAAAATGTGTAATAAAGAATCATTTCATAATGGTTACGGTTATGTCTGTTGCGCTTATTCCCATGTCTCCTATTATTTTCTCACGTGTAGAAGCGCTGTAATGCACTATGTACATGGAGGGTGCAGTACAAATAAAGATATACTGTACATATCTAAATATCTTACTATCAGATAAAAACCTCTCGTTTGGTTTACTCCGGACAGGTTGGAACACCCATGAGCCCTTGCATCGAGTGGTTGGCCTGCTCTTCACAGTCCTCTCCGCTGCAGAGGGAGCACGGCCATTACTGCTTCCAATCAACGCTTCTCATGCACTCCCTGTTTAGCTCTACAGTGTGGTTATAAATATTGCCCCTCTCCTCTAATAGCTAGTACCTAGTCGAGGAGGAGTGGGCAGTATTCGTCAGCGACTTCGCATTAAAAGAAAGTTTTTAAAAATAAAATAATGTTTAATAGGTATGAAGCAGGGGGGTTCCGGAGCTGAACTGAGTTCATTTCACCACAGGAGACCCCATAAATTTCAAGATACATACTTGCGAAGGTACTGCCGATATCTCATGGAGATTTAATGCTCCCGCGTCACGTAGGTCAGCAGGTAGTCGCGACCAATGATGTTTTGGCTTCCAGCAACTCCCATGCCTTGGTACATTTACATCTACTGGGAATAGAAAGGCAATGGTACAGCCCAAGTCACTGTAACCTCCTTACATCAACCATTCTTCCCCCTCACATCGTGTTTGTGTGTGTATTTTATGTACGTATATATATTTATAAATATCTATATCTCCTTCAGGCCTTGTCGATCCACTGCTGGGTTAAGGCTTTACCTCCCCAGTGTGATATCGCTAAAGTGGTTAAATGCCTTGTTTGCAGTAGTTTTTCAGATATCCTGTATGTCGACTAGGTCATCGTTTGATGGGGCAACCACGACTGACTAGCACAGGGAACCGGAAGGACACCACGAACTAAGTTGTTGAGATTTCCTGCGAGTGTGCCTAGTTCTCCCCAATGATCTTCCAGGTACTGCGGTTGAAAGCTTCTTCTCCACGTTGCTCCAACACATTTTCTGATTTCATCCTTCCATCTTAATTTTGGTCATTGTCTTGATCTTTTTATCTCTCTTCAAATCCAGTTGAGTACCATCTTTGTCCAACGATGGTCATTTCTTCTTGCGAATCCATTCATTCTTTTTTTGTCTCTTCGTATAATACACACCATACATCTCTCCATACTTCTTTGTATGGTCTGAAGCTTCTGAATTATATTCACATTTAGGGTCCAAGTTTCACATCCATACCTGAGCACAACAAATTACACGGGTCACAAACTTTCTTCTTGATGCACAGTGGAAGTGTTCTCTTGAAATATTCTCTTGTTTCTTCTAAATGCGCTCCATCCAATCTTTATTCTCCTTTAGATTTCATTTAAAAAAATCAAGGTAGACAGCCTTCGACATCCAGTTCTATTCCATTTATTTCAATCTTTGCAGACTTGACATTTATAGATCACTTTGATCTTGCTGTCATTCATAAGGAGGGCCACATTCTTACTTGCTTCGTAGAGTTCTCCTATTTGTTGCTGGAGGTCTTCTGAACTTGTGGCAAAATTAACAAATGTCATCTGCAAATCGTAGGTGACTCAAATATTCACAGTGATTCCGATTATTTTTTGTTCCCAATCTAATGTCTTGAACAATTTAAGTGTTGCCGTTAAAAGTTTTGGTGACATGGTGTCTCCCTGACGCACTCCCTTGCTGATCCTTATCTTGCTTGTATCTTCATGTAAATCGAAAGGTTGATGCGGCATTCTCGTAAATGTTCTTTATATTATCAATGTACTCTTCAACATTTTGACTTCTAAAGGCATCTAGGACCGCTGAGGTGTAGACAGAATCATCTGCTTTTTCCTAATCTACAAATTCTAAAATGAGTGGCAGATTGTATTTATTATTTAGGGAAATCACCAAGTAGTATGACTTGGATGTTGTCTATTGTGTTGTATCCACTGTGAAATCATGCTTTTTCTCTAGGCTGGGCAAAGTCCAGGGTAGACAATTGGTGAGTATTTTTGTAAATATCTTGTAAGTGATTGTAATAGATTGGTCTGTAGTTCTTGAGGTTTTCTTTGTCTCCTTTCTTATGGATCATGATAACCATGGCATTACTCCATTGCTCTTGAATCATCCTGTTCTTCAAGCAGCATGTAAAGAGTTTTGCAAGTATTTTTTCTACTTCTTCCCCAGCTTCTTTCAAGATTTCAGTTGTTATTTCACCTTCCCCAGGAGTCTTCCCATTCTTGACGGATTTTATTGCTTTTGTCACTTCATCTGAAAGGACGCATGCTACATCATTGGTGGTTTCTTCTCTCTTGTCTTCTGCTGGATTATGCCCTGTGTTATCTGTGTTCGCATGCAATTTCATGGTGAAATCTTAAACTTTCTATGATAAGCGCATGTCTTATACTGTTGTTCCATTGTCTTGAGTACAATTATTTGCTTCTTCCCAACCATAAATCACTGCTTTGTCTTTTTTTTAAAAACATTTTTATTAGGCATCTTTAGATTTACATACATTACACATTTGGCCTAATACAATACGAATTTTCCTTGTTTGAGTGGTAGAAGTCGGGGTATAGCACCTAGGGGGTTGACCCTAAGACCACATAATGGTCCGAGGGCCTAGAGGGGGGCAGAAAAGAGTGAAAGGGGGGGGTGGTGGTGGTTGGGGCACAGGGGGGGGGTGACACCCTCCCTCCCCTCGGTCGGCCGGACTCCCCCAACTCAACCCCACGGCTCTTCCGCATACGGGTAGCTTAATTCGATACTTTTTAGTTTGGTTCAGTGAGTGAGCCAGGGCTCCCAGATTTTATAGAAATTTTCTGTCAACCTTTAAAGGAAGGCCGGGAGTTTTTCCATTGTCATGACCTTGTTGATTCTTTTCTTCACCATTTGTTTTGTGGGGGGCGTTACCTTCTTCCATGAGAGCGCAACTGAGCATCTTGCTGCTGTGAGAACGAAGGAGATTAATTTCCATACTGGGCGATCAATTTCCTCTACCGGGCTGCCCAATATGAAGGTCAATGGGTCAAAGCAAATTGTGAGGTCTGTGACCTCTTTTATCAAATTTTGTATTTTAAGCCAAAATTTTCGAATCTCTGGACATAGCCACCAGATATGGGCCATGTCCCCTCTTTGCCCACAGCCTCTCCAGCATAGATCAGAGGCCAGAGGGTATATTTGTTTCAGTCTCACTGGGGTAAGGTAACAGTGATACATTATTTTATATATATTTTCTTTCTTTCACTGTGGTATATATGGAAGTTCCTGGGGCTGAGTCGCATATCTCTTCCCAGTCCTCTCCGTCAATAACCATGTTCAATTCCGCTGCCCATTTGAGCATGTAATCGTGTGCGGGGGGGGTTTGCTGGGTTCTCCATTCCAGCGTATATTTGTATTATTAGACCTTTTTGATGTGCCCCTTCCCGGCACAGCTTTTCAAATTTTGTGAGAGGAGGAAATTTCAACGTTGGGGACATTTTTTGTAAGAAGTGTCAAATTTGGAGAAATTTAAATGTGTCTAGTTCAGGTGCATTGAATTTGGTGCGTAAATCCTGGAAACTCAGGAGCTTTCCATCGCTCAACAGGTCAGCGACCGCTGCTTTGTCTTCTTTAAGCTTTTATTATCTTCAATAGTCTTCTTCCCCCATCACAGTAACATTTCCTTACATCTTCAGTTATACGTTTGCTTCAATTTTTATTCTTGCGTCTTGAGATGTCTTCATTTCTTGTTGTCTGCTCATTAATTGTTTTGTCACGTCAGATGATTTCTTAACCTGTTTTTGTTAATAATTGCTCTTGTTGTTTTCTGCGCTTTCAACTACTGCTGCGACACACTTTATTCGAGCAAATACCCAGTTTGTACCTGGCAGATACCTGGAATGCGCCGCTCCTCACCTCTGACAAGCCCCGTTGCGTTTGCCTTCCCAGCCATGGTTCATGCCTGGCTGACGGGCGGCTGATCTGTTAAATGATAATGATTAGGATTTAATAGGCTGCAATGCTTCGCGTGTCTACCAGATGGCATAAATTCATGAATTGTAATGCAGTATATATATATATATATATATATATATATATATATATATATATACTGTGCAGTATTGCAGCCAGCGGGAATAAAATGCTTCAATCCCTGCCTGGAAAATAACGCAATGCACTCGGGCAGAAAACAGTCACAAACCTCAATACACCCGAGTATACCCGAATTCGTGGGACTAGCCGAGCTCGAATAAAGTGTGTCGCCAGTGTACAATCTTCAGAAGTTCTTCATAATCGTTTGTTAAAGTGTCCTTTTGCATTTTGAGCAAGTGGAAACGATTTTTCAGTTCTAGTTGAAATTCTTTGCGGTAATTCTTAATGTTGCTTGTTTTTGTCTTCTGTTTAATCAGCTAACTAATCGATGATCACTCCTGGTGTCAACACGGTTAAGGAATGTGTCTTCAATCCCGTGTTTCTTGGTAAAATATAGTCAATTTTATTCTGGGCTTCATTGGGTCCATTACATGTCAATTTTCTACTTCGATTCTTCTTGAAGAATGAATTCATGAGGTAGAAGTTTATACATTCTGCAAATTCTACCTATCTGTCCAAACGTTCATTCCTGCTACCGTAACGATACTCATCAACTGATGCTTCATCTTTCTGATTAGCACCAGTCTTTGCATTGAAATCTCCCATAATCATCTTGAAGTGACAATTTTCTGTTAATTTGTTTGACTTCATGGTAGAAGTCCTTCACGTCATTGTCTGCGTGACCTGATGTTGGAGTGTACACTTGGATTATTTGAAGCTCGTCTGCCTGTCAACTGAATGACCAGTTCTCTTTCTGATGAGCTTTCAAAATCCATGTTTCTCCATCTCTTGTTAACGATGAATATATAGACATAAACATAGTAGAAACAGGCACTCTCAGGAACCATAAATAATGACAAACGATTTTTATTCCATTGATCAACATTTCGGTACGATTGTAGGACCTCTCTCAAGATGGCAAGTTTGCAAGTTGTTACTGGAGATCCATCCTTTTTTATATGATCTAGATCTATGGATCTCTATCTCTAGATAGATCTATGGATCTCTATCAATCTCTAGATTGAGATCTTTAGATCTATCTCAATGGCGAGAGAGAGAGCAATGGCGAGAGAGAGAGCGAGAGAGACCGAGATAGAAAGACATATATAAACACAGCACATGGAGAAAGCACACCTAGAGCGTGTAAGATAAAGTCAAAATTGCCAGGTGCACGCGTCATATAAACAATATTCTCCACGAGGTTCAAAGGAGCGAGGAGGAAGAAGACGCAGCACACGGGTTACAAAAAATGTAAATACATTTAAAGTGCAAGAATAGAAGCCAACATTTTGGGGTAACTCCGTACCCCTTCATCAGTAAGGTGCACCTCCCTGATGAAGGGCTACGTAGTTACCCCGAAACTTTGGATTCTATGTTTGCATTTTAAATATATATACACTTTTTTTGCAACCCGTGTGCTGCGTCTTCTTCCTCCTTGCAACCTGGTGAAGTGTGTGTGTATATATATATATTCATATATATTTTTCTATTTTTTTTTCCTGTGTGGGCCTTTCACGCCCCAGTGCAATACAGGGCACACTCCAATTTAACTTTACACTGAGAGCAACATCTAATGTTTGAACTAAATATTTAAATATGAGCAGTACTGGTCATTGCCGTACAAATTGCAAAAGCTTTAAAAAAAAAAGGGGGGGGGGGGGGCGCAAAGAACTGCAGAACATAAAGGTGTAAAGGGAATAAAAAAACAGTACATGACTAAATTAGCACCAAATTTCCATAAACATTTCACCATGTTCCAAATTATCACAAACAGTAAAATTACAAGGCAAATAACCAGGACATGCTTAAAAGGTGCAATTCTGCCCAATTAGTCACAACCAAAAAAAAAAAAATCAAAAAAATCTATTGACTTAAAAAATATCTAAAACTAAAATAATTTATGTTATTTGAGGGACAGACTAATTGTGCTGACCTCTTCCAGAATCCCCTGCTCCTCTAATCCCCGTGTTTATTACTGTAGGTCTCATAACCAGGTGAGAGCAGTGACACCATACTTGAATGAAAGCTCTGATTAGATCTACAATGCAGGAATGTAGGGGGTTGCCAATGAAATATATATTTATTAACCCATATACAGAGAGGCGGATTTTCCACATGGCTGAATTAGCGGCATTTTTTTTAACCATTTTTACCACAAACGCTTGCTCTTGAAATGGAGTGTAGCCCCCTCCCGGCTACAGGGACTACATTAGATGTAAAGGTGTGTGGGGGGGGGGGGGGGTTTGAGTTGAGAGGGGGTCTTACCTTCTCCGGAGTGGCCATCTTAATGTGTCGTGTTGTAATGGCGACCCGGTACGACGGTGCAACGTCACATGACGCGTTGCCATGACAATGTGACGTCACATGCCGCCGTGAGGCATGCTGCAAGAGGAGGGCCACTCTTTATGGAATCGCACAGGCGGGAGGTAAATATCCCTTGATTACTAAAGGGTGGCAATAAGCTTACAGCCTATGGGCAGCAAAATAAGAAAGCCGCCACTGCACATACATATATAAAACGCACATACGCGCACACACACATAGTTATTGGCTAATGCAACTTTATTTGAAGGTCACAAAGACCTCTGCAACGCTGCTGGTTGTGCCAGAATTATATGCCACTATTATAAATAAGAACAGTTTGCACAGCTCCACTGTGTCCTGAAAACCTCACCAATTGTTTATCCCATGCTAAATTAATTCTTTCACAAGCAGCTACTGTACGTTTTTTTCTTTCTAAATTCAGAAACTCTTGGCCCATCATAAAAGTTTACTACAGTGCTAGATTTTGCTATGGTCACAAACACTTTACATAGCAGCACTTGATAATTTATGTGCAAATCATTGTTTTGGAACAATCAATACATCAACAATTCCTTTGTTCTATGGCATTTCTCTCAACAGAGGGAAATTGGCACATTTTGTATATGTAACACAAAAGCACCAACACACATAGCAAAACATTATGTTGTGTCACAAAAGACACAGATCATAAAATATGTCTATATCTAAAAGTCTAGTTTAGTCCACAATGCAGAGTAATTGCTGACACTGGCAGTGAAAGGGTCCAGGTAAAAAAAAAAACAGTTTTAACAGATAAAAGGACTATACACAAATCAAATTAGGGAAAATATACAGTTGAAATAGTAATTGCTTATAAATTTGGAACATTTGATACTGGAGACATCTAAAAGTGTGTAAAAAAAAACAAAAAAACCCAACAAACTTGTTGTATGGGGCAAATTCAATGCTGCTGTAGAATCAATGCACAGAAAACAGATATATGTACAACTTTAAATTAAAAGCATGTTTTAAAGTCACTCACGCATCTGCTCCAATGTCTATTCTGCCCACGGCAGATACATAATGCAAAGGCAGAGGACTTTTCATGGTAACTGCTCTCTATATCTGTGCAATAAAACATAGGGCTTCTGATAACATAAGACACCCTTGCAATAGATTTACACAGCTATGGTACACATCCCGACATGATGGGTGCGCAATTACTTTGACCTAGACCTGGCACTGAAGAAAAGGGATCTCGAAATTTAATCAGAACCAATGAAATGACCTTGAGATATTTTCCATCCCTGAAATATGGGATATAAGATTGTTTTCTGTCACTGTACAGAATGTCTTGATAAAGTACACTTGGCTTGCTATGATCGTGCACAAGCACTGGACAGAAGGTCTGAAGGCTTAAGAACTCTCTCTGATTGACAACATTTGTCAGTAACTGCTGACAATTTACCTCTCCTCTCTAAATCTTCCCACCACCATGTGGATTTAACCCTTCCTGCTCCATGGATACTTGTAAAACTCGGCATACTGTACTCCTTAAAAAAAAAAAATAATAATAAAAGAATAAAGCAAACCTGTGTTTTCCTACGCTTCGTGTATAAACATTAAATATTTTCAAATACTGAAATATGCTACCCCACAGGAACTGCCTTATCCCTTCCATCCCTAGACACATTCTTGCATGTGCAGGCTCCATGTTTCATGTGGACAAGCAGTGTCATCTTCCCACTGTGGAATTACATGCGAGAGAGGCAGAGACAGGACTCGGGCTTAAGGAGTAAGTAAAAAGGATATACTGGTTAGATTACTTTATTTAGCTGAGTAAGGAGGATTGCCCTGTAGAAATGCCTGTAAACCTGCATATCAAGCAAATAAATAAGCACATAAAGCAAGCATAATGTGTATTTATTGACCTAAATTGTGTGCAGATTTATCCACTTCACTCCCTCCCAACAACCTCCGCCAACTCTAAAGCGCACAAGCAGCCGTCCCTTCGTGTATCGGCGGCTTCATGCAAACGGAAATCACTTGGTGTGTAAAACCTTTTAGTGTTCTCTCCCACCAAAAACATACATTGTTCACAAATGTTAGATTAAAAAGTTAGCCCGCTGGCCATTGAGGAGCAACTGTCTTATTCATATCTATAAACTCACATGCAAAAATAAAAATTATAATTTAAAAACTAATGCCAAGCAAAAAAGATTTAATAAGCCAAACAAACTTCATATTTTGTTTTTTAGTGGACAACTACAGAGCCCGGAAAGATAATTGTACAGAAATCGCACTTAGCAGAGATTGAAGAAGAAAAAAAGTGTGGTTTTTAGTGTCGGCTACAAAGGAATATTAGCAAAAGCTAGCTGAACATGTTTGCTGGGATAACAACTACACATTTAGAAAGGCTTTTTTTAAGGCATTTGTCTTGCATATAGTCTTTCTGAATTCAGCTACTGTAAGAACACTTTAAAAATTCAAAGAGGGTGCAGGAACCGGCTGGTACGCCACATGGATATCTGCTCCAGCTTTGAACTCTGACTAGCTATTAGAACCCAAGCCCTGTGGACGTCAGAGAGAAACTATTGCTTTGTCCGACGCTCTGAACTTTACTGAGGCAAGAGAGGGTACGAGTTCAAAAGACACCGCTTCAAGCGAGAGCCAATATCAATACTTGCCCCTCCCCATGGGCCTGAATCCGCAAAGTCCAGCTGTGAATGTGGAATTTAGCTCGTTGCACAAAGTCAGCCCTGAGCAGAGTAATCAGTGAGGCTATTGTACACTGTACACACACACAGGAGCTACAGTATGCACCAGCAGCAGATGGGATAAAAATGAGCTTTAAAGCATATCTTAATAAATCATTCCAATGACAATATACAAAGTCTTTCCCTTCCAACATCTGGTTAGCTTGGCCAAAGGAAAGTGGCACATACGTATGGGAGTTGAACAGTCACCAACGCAAGATATGCTTTTAACCCTATTAGTTGTTTGATGGTATGACAACGGTCAATCCAGCACCGGAAAGAGTTTGGATATTCTGACTGTCCACCAGTCTCGGCGACAATATATTTTCAAAGATCGATTAGTATTTAACTTTAGAAGTGATATTTTTTAATGCAGCTCTTTATTTTATATTAGCCTTTAAATTACATATAGAAAGCCAATTGGTCTCCAAAAGTTAAAAAGTTAAATCACTCTCCTCCTTCCCCAATAAACAGAAAATCAGTGGGCTTCTAGCGCATGTCTGTTATACTTACAGTACGTGATGGGGAAGCCAGCAACTCACTGCACAGCACTAATGGGAATAAAAGAGCCTACTTAAGTTAAATTACAATGTCTAATCAGTTAAAGATGTAATATACTCTCACCTGAGCAAGGAAGTCACCTTCATTCACAAATCTTGTCACCCCTGCCAGTGCTACATTAACCTGGACACATATACTGTGCTGCACTACAAACATATTCCATGGGCATGATCATTGAATACAAATGTAGCACCTGGTGAGGCCAGAACAATTCCTCGTCTGTGGATTAAGGCAGGGGAGCGCAAACTTATTTTCCTGCGCCCCCCTGCTTGCAGTTCCCTTCTCTCCGTGCCCCCCCCCCTCCTCTTACCACAGCTCCGGTGTCATGACCGTCGTCGGAGCCAAGGTAAGCGAGGTTCACAGAGGCCTTCGCTGCTTCCCCCGGCACTTAATTTATTTTTCATTTCTGTAAACCCTGCGCCCCCCTGCAGTCAGTCTCGCGCCCCTGCCCCCCCCCCCCCCCGGGGGTCGTGCCCCCCAGTTTGCGCACCGCTAGATTAAGCCTCTGTGTGGAGCTGCATTAGCTTCTATATTGCAGGTGGCAGACTTCCAGTTCAGTGGAAAACTCTTAGAGCACAATGTTTGAGTTCTATTCTCGTACGGATCGGAATGGAATATGAATCTGCTGTATATGATGCTTTCTGCTGTCAGCGTCATCCACTTTTTCAACAATTTATAAATATTTATTTTTTGTGGCCTGATGTTTACCAAACTAATCTGAGGGGCAGCGCCTAAAGCCTTTGTCAAGTTAAAAAAAATTAAATCAGACAGCCTAAAAAGAAAAACGGATTATTTGGATGGGAGCAACTCCCTCCCCTTCAAGCCTTCAACTACTAAGGAGGGATCAAGCCACTACTGTCCTCAGTGGGTTGGGTTCTCAAGTAGGGTTGCCAGGTATTGAACCGGACAGCCCGGTATTTGGTTACTCTGTCCGGTAAAAAATGAGACATAATACCGGACATGTATGCATGCGGTATTACCTCTCTGTACATGTATGCGTGCGGTATTACCTCTCTGTACATGTATGCGTGCGGTATTACCTCTCTGTACATGTACGTGTACGGTATTACCTCTCTGTACATGTATGCGTGCGGTATTACCTCTCTGTACATGTATGCAGTATTACCTCTCTGTACATGTATGTGTGCGGTATTACCTCTCTGTACATGTATGTGTCCGGTATTAAATCACTGCTGCTGCTGCTAGGGGGCTGGGTAGCTTCCTCCATCTTGATTGGCTGCATTACACAGCAGCAGCCAATCAGGTGGAGGTGGCAGGAGCCTGGGGGTGGGGCCAAAGAGCGGAGGAAAAGCATGGAGCAGAGAGAGGTGAGGCTGTGTCCTGTGTGTCTTTGTTCTGTTTTGCCCTGGTGTGTGTGTGTGTGTGTGTGTGTGTGTATTTGTACTTGTTCTGTTGTGTGTGTATGTGTCTTCTCTGGCTGTCCTGTGGGGGTGATAACAGGGAGGTGGGGTGAAAGGATGAAAGGAGGGGGGTGAGAGGGGATCAAGGGAGGGGGTGAGAGAGGATGAAGGGAGGGGGGTGAATGGATGAAGGGGGGAAGAGAGAGGATGAAGGAAGAGGGGGTATGAGAGAGGACGGGGGGGATGAGAGAGGAAGAGGGGATGGGGTGAGAGGACGAGGGGGTGGGAGGGTGAGGGGGATAAGGGGAGAGAGAGAGGATGAGGAGGGGTGCAGTATTGCTCACCATGTACAGTATAACTGCAGGTCAGTTATTTATAAATTATTTCACCATTACATCATTTGTTCTAAATTTCACTCCAAGCTTGTCCCAATTTGCATCAATTTGCACTATTTCATATTCTATCTCCTAAAAATATCCTTGGAAGGATGCTCCCTCCCAAGACTCCTGCCCAGATTTTTTACGAAACAGAATATAAATTGGTGCCAATTGGTGAATACTTGGACTGAAATTTAGAAAAAAATTACATAACAGTCAGGTGATTTATAAATAACATTCTTCCTCACCAACAATTCGAGCGCGCATCGCACCTTTCACCATTGCAAGTCAATCCTGGCCCGTTTCAGTTTAATGTGTATACAAGGCCTCAGTCCTTCACACTCCACTACTGCACAATAAAGTTTTGCTCTCTGAATTGTGATCATCCATACAATTCATGTTTCTCTGATCAAAATGCAATTCTCCCAAACAAATTTGGTAACTAGGGCATCATCTATTTGCCTACAGCCATGTTGGCTATGTGCGATGAGGTTATTTCCATTAGGCAACCCTGGTTTCTCATCTCTATTGGTGATCGCGTTGATTGTATTTTTTCTTTTGGCCACTGGCAAATTCCACTGCTAATATTTCAGAATTCAGGGGTTCAAAACTACTCAACATGAGGATAAAAGTCCTGTGAGGTTTCAAATGGTCTGCATTATTTAATAGAAGATATCATAACCTACAACGAATACACTCCTCGAAGAGCCGTTCAACTACTAAAACTGAAACACAGTGAGGCAAAACCGTCCCATCTTTCAGTTTGCAGGTGTGATCGATTGTTTTTTTTGTTTTGTTTTTAAATCACAAATATTTATCTACGGCCTCCTCAGTTGTTGGAGCATTATGGAAATCATTCCATTGGATCCTGTTGCATTATTAATTTTGAGATTCCCCGCATGCTTTGTAAAAGCTTCCAAGGTTAAACAGATTTCATTTAAGCAAATTTGATCCGATTTTTCTCTCCCAATAAGATTAGTTATCTCCATGTCAAGTTGAGGGAGAAGAATGACGTGTAGTTTAATGGTGTGGCTGCAGCTTTATCACCCTCCACACTACGACACTATCCCCCCTCATGGAATGGTCTGATTGAACCGTTCCCTTTTCCCCATTACATACATTGTTTATGTAAGAACTGTAACTTTGAGACTCTGAAGTGGTTTGCTCTGTCAATTGATATTCAAACGGATTTGATTTTTCCATTTAATATTTGTCTTTATCAACCCACTTAACCCTTTTGTGGTTACAGGGACCTGCCACACATCCCATTGCAATGCCTTGCCCATATACGGTGGCAGAGACATGTTTCAAGTAAAGTTTTCGTTTGAAGCTGTAACAAATCAAATACAAATAAGAACTTAATAGTTCAGAATACAAATAAGATGGTTTCATCATTAATTAGTTAAGATGTCTTTGAGACACTAATTACTTGTTACTTTCACTGTTCCATACCGATGACGAAGCAACTATTTCCAGTCAATTTTCTGTAAGCTGGTCAGTCATCTATGTGAAATTGGCTATCCTAAAATGCCATAGTTTGTTTTTCTTTAAAGAGGAAATGTCAATCTTGCAGTTACTATTTTCAATGTGTTCTGATTTTCACACTGTTTTTTATTCAAATGTTAAACAAGAAATAAAAAAACATAGCCTCACGCCTTGGTGGTCCAAAGGTATTGAGCAACCAGAAGCAAAAAAGAGTTGCTGTGTGTGTCAGTCAGACCTTGCAATCTCACAAAACGCGAAAGGTTAATGTTATATGAGCCAATAAAAGCTTACAGCGATCTGCATTGTTTTAATATGTAAATAATGTCTGGATTCACAGTTGGTTTATTACATTTTTCATGTTCTTGTTTGTTGCTTCTAGCAACTTCAACATCACCTGCTAGACACTAAAAGACTTATCTCAAAGAAGACAATCCACCAGCAACTACACTGGTTTACCCTCAGAGACGCATAATTGTCTGATGTGGAGGATGAAAAATGCAGTTGTCTGGAAATTTATGATACTGTGAGGAGGACTATTAGCTGCTATCTTGAGGGAAAGTGAATATAAAATGCTTTGTATTAGCATGAACTAGACCTGCATCAAATTAATGTTCATGGTGGACTGTATTTCGACAGACAGATGAAAGAGAATGATGGATCTGACCAGGTTTATTGAAGAGAATGGTGGTTAAAAAAATGAAGAATCTATATTAATTACAGTTTACCATTAGCCTTAGAACACAGAGACAGTGCGGATACTTTGAAGGTTCTAATCCCCCCAAAGCAGTTAATTACACGGAACAGAACAAAGTGAAAATGTGAGATATAACCAAGAGGATAGAACTTCACTGTAACTATTTTTTAAAGCGGCTCATTTACTTTTTGTTCAGTATGATAATTTACTTCGGAAATGAGTAGCTTTAGTGGCAGCATAAAAAAAATAATATATATATATACAGTATACACACATATATATATACACATATATATATATATATATGAAAATAGAAGCAGTGACAGCATACACCATACAGCATAGTAAATGTATTAAATATCCAACGAAGATGACAAAAAATGCACTCATAAACATCTTTGCTTATCTGAGAGCAAGTAGTGTTCCGTCTACCTGCCAGCATCTCGCACACAGGGCGGATTCCCTCATAATGAGTGACTGTGTTTCTCCAGGGTATCCGATTCCGCCTCCGATGACGTCACTACAGGAAGCCTTTTGCTGCACCTCAGTGTCTACGCGTTTTGCAGAGCTTAGTCTGCTTCGTCAGCCGTTTACGGACTATGCATATTAACCCAGGCTGTGCTCAACGCTGGGAAATGCAGCAAGCATAAGCTTATAGGGGACCATGTTATATGGTTTTGAAGCAAAAGGTGCCACAGTGTGCACATTTGCATGTCATTTCCCAGAATCCCTTGCTGCAGTGGAAGTGCTGTGTGCTTGGAGATAATGGTGAAAGGCGGGGTTGCAGACCTGCCTAAGACATGCAAATGAGCATACAGTAATATTTCCATTTGATTACAAGTAGATTGTATGCTCCTCGGGGCAGGGACTCCTCTTCCTTAATGTTATGTTTGTCTAAAGCACTTATTCCCATGATCTGTTATTTATATTATCTGTTATTTATTCGATTACCACATGTATTACTACTGTGAAGCGCTATGTACATTAATGGCGCTATATAAATAAAGACATACAATACAATACAATTTGCTATATGCTTTACTGTGGAGGGTTTTTGTCACTTTTTTTACCCACCATAACTTAACTCAGTGTGGTGAAACCTATCCCATGCTTCGTTTTGCAAAGCCAGTATAACCAATCCCACACTGATGAGACCCATTGAGGTCGAAACGGCTGTCATGTGGGTGGGTTTACTGGCTATGCATCTTAACCCAGGCTGCTGTTCGATCTTCGCAGCCTTGACATTTTGGTCTTGCAGAGATTCAAATGGGAGCCTACTTTCTTACTTGCTTCAGCTAGTTTTCTTATTTGTTGCTGGAGGTATTCTGAACTTGTGATAAAAATAATCGTTATTTGCAAATCGTAAGTGACTTAAGTATCCACCTTTGATTCCTTTTTTCTCCCAATTCAATGTCTTCATGTGTTACTGTGGAAAGCTTAGGCAACATGGTGTACCCCGGTCATACGCTCTTTCTGATCTTTATCTTGCTTGCTTGTAACTTCATATTATCTAATGGTTTATGTAGCCCTCATAAATATTCCTTATAATATCAATGTATTCTTCTTCAACACGGTCTTCTTAATGCATCTAGGGTCACTGAGGTGTAGACAAAACTGAATGCTTTTTCGTAATCTACGAATCCTAAACTGATTATAATCATTACTTCGGGAAAACACTTCAAAGTTGTCTATTGTGTTATATCCACTGCAAAATCCTTCTTGTTCTCTAACTTGGGTAAAGTGCAGGGTCTGTTGCAGCTGATTAAAGCGTATAGTTGTACAAATCATATAAGTGATTAGAAGTAGACTGATTGGTTTGTAGTTCTTGAGGTCTTCTTTGTAGGTGGATAAAAATGGTTATATCACAACTGTTCTGGAATTTTCTTGTTCTTTGAGCAGCCTGCAAAGAGTTTTGCATGGATTCGCTCTACTTCTTTCCTAATTTCATTTGGAGCAATTCAATTTCCATCTTCCCTGGGAGCCTTCCCATTAATCATATTGCCTTAGACAATTCTTCTTGAAGTAAGCACAAAACATCATTGGTGGTTTCTCCTCACTCTTCCTCCCAAAACTACATCGTGTTTTAGCTGTGGTCTTGTACAATTTCATCTAGAAGTCCTTTTTTTTTTTTAATAAGTTCATAGTCTTTTATTGTTGATCCAACATCTTGTTTGAGTGCAATGATGTGCTTCTTCCCAATCAAAAGTCACTGCTACTGTATGTCTTCTTCAACTTTTGTATCTTTGATAGTCTTCCTCACCATATCACAGTTATATTTTCTAACATCTTCAATTACACGTTTGAGAATTGACTTGCCCAGCTCTGCATATTCAATTATTTTTCAAGCGTCTTCGGATGGTTTCCTTTCTTGTTGTCTCCTCCGTAGCTGCTTTGTCTCAGATATTTTTGTTATCCTATTTTGGTTAGGAATGCCTTCATTATTTTCTGCGCTACCAACTACAATCAAGGTTTGTCAAACTGTCCTTATGCATCCCGAGCAAGCTGAATTGATCTTTCAGCTCTAGTTTTATATTCTCTGCTGTTTTTCTTAAGGTTCTTGGTTGATTTTGTGTTTTTTGAAATCTTTTTCTTCCTTCCATCTTTGCAGCGAACCAAGTGATGATCACTTCCAATCTGTCACTACATTCATTTCTATTGCCGTAACCATACTTACCAACTGATTGCTTCGTCTTTCTGCTGGGCCCCAATCACTGCATTAAAATCTCCCATAATGATCTTAAGGTGACAATTTCCTTTGTTGTTAAATTGGTTGATTTCATGGTAGAAGTCATCCACTTCATTGTCGTTGTGACTTCATGTTAGGGAATATACTTGGAATATTTGAAGCCTGTACCTTTGCCAACTGAATGACAATTCTTGCTGCTCTTTCCGATGAGCTTTCATACACCACTATGTTGTTCCTCCATCTTGTTAACAATGAAGCCTATTCCACAGAGGTTCCATTACCTGTACCTCTGTAATAGAATAGGTGTCTGCTTTTGAACTCCATGAGGCCTTCGTCATTTCTTCCTACTTCACCGAAGGCCAAATCCCTACACTAAACATAAAGAAGGAAAGTTCCAAGATGTCCACGTAGGAAAGGAACCAGGAAAGCACAGCAGGCCAAAAAGCGGGGACCAGGCAAAGCGTGAGCTATTAAAGGTGAGGTTTATTCATATAGAAAACCCAGCAGCATATACAGGAGAAGGTGAGGTATCCCTCTAACGCGTTTCGCGCTCATCCAGTGCTTTATCAAAGAGATACTGTGCAGAGGCAATAAGACAACTAAATGACCTGCTGTCATATACATCTCTAGACTCTGACCCTACCAATTCCTTTCTCAAAGAACTCAGTGATCTACTCGAAAAAGGTAACATTCTTCTTATTCTCTCTGATAAAGAGTATGACTATCTGCACTGTCCACATTCTATCACTCCTATTTTTCATCACCTTCCCAAAATTCACAAATCCCTCAATGCACCACCTGGACGTCCCATTGTGTCCAGCATAGGATCACTGGGCGAGCATCCGTCCATTTATATAGATCATTATTTACAGCCACTGGTTTATGCACTTCCTTCACATTTAAAAGACACCTCTCATCTCCTCACTTTAGTTCAACACTACCATTGGTCTTCTAATTTTTTATGGGTCACATTAGACGTATCTTCACTTTATACTATTATTTCACATCTTGATGGTCTCGAAGCAACCAGACATTTTCTGGAACGAGACTCACCTTTATCACCGGCACACATTTCTTTTATTTTAGATTCAATACACTTTCTACTCACCCATAACTATTTTTCTTTTGCAGGGACTTTCTATCTCCAGACACGTGGGACGGCCATGGGCACATGCTTCGCACCATCCTATGCTAACCTTTTCATGGGGTGGTGGGAGGAGTCCCACGTGTTTGGAGATAGGAACCCATATCGTCAATATATACACTTTTATCGTTGCTATATTGATGACTTGCTGTTGATATGGAGTGGCTCTGTCGAACAGTTGATGGCATTCATAGACTATATCAACAGCAATTCACCTCACAACACCACTCACATCACATACATTACCTGGATTTAAATTTATTCATAGGTATGGATCATATGATACACACGGATATATTTCGAAAAGAGCACTCAAGAAACACTCTTCTTCTTCTCGCTCACAGTGCACATAGTCATACTCTATTCAGAGGAATACCATATGGCCAGTACATATGTTTACGCCGAAATTGTTCCAATCTTGAAGATTACCATTTTAGAGCCACAGAGCTCACAGACCGTTTCCTCGCAAGAGGATATAACAAAAAAATACTTATTGAAGCAAATCAGAATGCTCTTAAACAAAATAGAGAGGAATTGATTGGTGGTGGTCAGACTCTTGGTAGTTTGACAAAAGCAGGACAAGACAAAAATGTGTCCGACCTGGACCATCCATATTTTATAACTACATTCAGCAACCAAGCATATGCAATCAAACAAATCATAAACAAGCATTGGTCTATTTTAAACACTGACCCTCTTTTGAGAGACATCACAACAATAACTCCAAAATTTGTCTTAAAAAAATCACAAACATTGGACAATATAATATCCCCAAGTGTGATTAGAAATGACAAAACTCTCAAAAAACGACAGTTTTTTTCCAAAACTCACAGGTTGTTATCCATGCAGTCGCTGTAAAATGTGTCCATATATACTTTAGACAAAAACATTTACAGATATGGAAAGTACCAGGTCACACAACATTACCACTTTTACAAATTGTAACTCAGAATTCGTTATCTATATGCTCATATGTGGTTGCAATAAGCGATACATCGGTCTTACCACACGTAAATTCAAGATACGGATAATGGAACACATGAGACTTATCCTTAAACGGGACCATGTGCATCCAGTGTCCAAACACTTTGATATTTGTCAGAATGGTTCTCTTGTTAACTTTAAATGTATTGCTATTGAGCATGTTCATATACATGGCCGTGGAGGTGATAGGAAGAACGCCCTGTACAGAAGAGAAGCCCATTGGATTTTTTTTTTTTAAACACCTTGATCCCTAATGGCCTCAATACCCAATGGGATTTAAAATACTTTCTCTAGATATATGACGCTCGATCCTCTCACAATATATGTTTCTTTTGATCTGCATCATATGGTTATTTTTTATGCTCTTCAAATTGTTTAACATATATTTCATTCTTTGTCATTATCTGTCTTTAATTCTAAATATTTTCAATATTGAATTGATACATTTCTATCCATAATTTACATAATTCAAGTACTTTAATGATTTATATAGGTCATATCACAATAAGGTAACACTAATTAATTACCTGTGTATAAACAATAATAGATAACACTCTAAATAATGAATAAAAAATCATGAAGTACAGGGTGCAAACGGAACAAAGTGGGCCCAAACCACCCCACTGAAGATCATATAAACCAAAACAAGGGCTCCAGCACACAATGATTAATAGAGAAAACGAAAGAGTCCCGGAATAAGCCAAAAATTTAATAGTGGTAATAATAGAACAATAGGTATCACACAAATATGGAAATGCTACACGACTATAAATGCAGAGTATATGGATCTTAAAAAGCACAAGAGTAGGGGGAGAGACACAGGGAAGGGGAGTGGGGAAACAAACACTAAAGGAAAAACGGCAAACAAATAAACATAGAATAAGACAATGGGGGAGGGTAAGAGGGGCAACGTTTCAGGGTAACAACCCTTTCCTCAGGCCCGTTCCCTTGGGTCCAACGGAACCACAAGGTACTTCTCTTAACCCTATCCCCCCCTACAAGACACAAAGTAGCCAAATAAGAATTAGCTCAGAATCAAGCCCTGATCAAAAGCCCACAGTATATGCAAGAGTGTATGCAAACTCAAACCGTTCTTTAAGTGGGATAATCAGGCTTCTGTCCTCTCCTGGACCCAAGGGAACGGGCCTGAGGAAAGGGTTGTTACCCTGAAACGTTGCCCCTCTTACCCTCCCCATTGTCTTATTCTATGTTTATTTGTTTGCCGTTTTTCCTTTAGTGTTTTTTTCCCCACTCCCCTTCCCTGTGTCTCTCCCCCCTGCTCTTGTGCTTTTTAAGATCCATATATTCTGCATTTATAGTCGTGTAGCATTTCCATATTTATGTGACACCTATTGTTCTATTATTACCGCTATTAAAATTTGGGCTTATTCCGTGACTCTTTCGTTTTCTCTATTAATCAGTGTGTGCTGGAGCTCTTGTTTTGGTTTAATTAATTACCTGTTATAATATAGATAATATTATTCACTAGCTTTGATTAATACAAAACCTTTTTTTATATATACACTGGCGACACACTTTATTCGAGCTCGGCTAGTCCCACGAATTCGGGTATACCCGGGTGTATTGAGGTTTGTGACTGTTTTCTGCCCGAGTGCATTGAGGTATTTTCCAGGCAGGGATTGAAACATGTTATTCCCGCTGGCTGCAATACTGCACAGTATATATATATATACTGCATTACAATTCATGAATTTATGCCATCTGGTAGACACGCGTAGCATTGCAGCCTATTAAATCATAATCATTATCATTTAACAGATCAGCCGCCCGTCAGCCAGGCATGAACCCAGGCTGGGAAGGCAAACACAATGGGGCTTGTCAGAGGTGAGGAGCGGCGCATTCCAGGTATCTGCCAGGTACATACTGGGTATTTGCTCGAATAAAGTGTGTCGGTGCAGTATGCCAAACCATTGATTGTCATCTTATGGTCTACAACCTTAAGTTTGCACTTTCAGACTTAGAATAGATTTAGGCTTCGGGCATGGTCAGCGCTTATGCGCTGACCTGTGCTGAGGCGCGCTCTCACCAGTGAACCCCTGCAGCCGCAATGAGAGCGGCTTTAGTAGGGGCTCGCCTACGCTTCCGCAAGCGTGTGGAAGCGTAGGTCTTATCCAAATTTTAGATTTCGCGCTCATGGGAGCGCAGGGCCGGTCACGTGAGCGGTTCGCCCAATGAGAGTGAACCAGCTCCGTGACGTCACTGGCCCGCCCCCGACACGCCCCCGGACGGCGCGCTAACCAAGGCCAGTGAAAACACCCGATTTCCCTCAGCGCGCCTCCGCACGGGCTGAGTCACCATGGACTCAGCCTAACTTGGATTATTTGGATAGTATTTTTACATGTTCATCCATCTAATTATTATAATTCTATTTTCTGTAATACTCCTTGTTGTTTTTGCTATATATGTCTTTGTTAGTTTTTTGTGGTTAATCATTTACCAACAGTTCAAAATTCGTCATGATGAGTTATTAGTTTTTTGTGGTTGGTAAAGTGGTTATTATACACGATAAAATTACTTAGCCACCCATTTATGACATGTACTCAGATCTTATCCAATATGTCAACACATTGATTGTTTAATTACATACAATCTTGAGTTGTCATGCACTATGGATTTATTAACCAATGTGCTATATAGTTAGTGACCCACTGTGTTTACATTTGTATTTACATGTGGTGTCTGCATACATGTGATTAAATCTTTAACCAACGCTTACAACTTAATACACTTAATGAATACCAATGTACCTTTAATTACCTGTATACTCTACAGGTGGATTAGAGTTCAGAGGAGGGGCTATTTATACCTCTTACCATCATGCCCCTATTATACTCCTTGAGAAAGGGCTGCAGAGCCTGAAACGCGTGGGAGAAGTTCTCTTGTTTTGTTTTCATGTTCTTTGTTTTTTAGATATGTAATAAATAAACTTTTTTTTATTTTTTCCTACTTGGGGAGTTGATTGGTGCTTATTTTTTGGATTTTCCGCTTGTCTACCAATTTTTACTTGGCTTCCCCGCTTTTTGGCCTGCTGTGCTTTCCTGGTTCCTTTCCTACGTGGACATCTTGGAAGTTGCCTGCTTATGCACAATGAATGGAGATGCACGCTGCATGAGAGCCCTGATTAGCCACAGACAGTGAGTACTTCAATCAATGCCATGTTTGCTGCTTGTTCATACTGAACTTTTCACTCTGCTGTTTGTTCACTTGATTATTGGGACACAGTGCCATCTGTGACTACCATCAAGAGTTATTGAACCTTTATCTGCAAAGTTTATTCTACTCTGGCTATCTGTGCCTTCACGAACAATCAGTGACTTAACTACTTTATATAGGTTGGGTATTGGTGGTTTGAGCCCTGGGAGAGACGCGGCAGTCTCTTTTTCACATCTAAACATAAAGAAGCCCACCGCTCAGCAATGAAAAGGAGTGTGGCTGTAGATAGTGCACCTAAGGAAAAGTTGGGA
>NC_134484.1:178111415-178125181 GCF_040206685.1 Ascaphus truei
GAAATGGCAGATGAGGTTTAATACAGGTAAATGTTACATTGTGTATTTGGGAAGCAAGAATAAACAGACTACACCAACTAAATGGGCCAAAATGAGGTCAATCGTTGATGGAGAAGGATTTAGGAGTGCTTGCAGACAGCAGGCTTTGCAATGGTGCTCAATGTCAGGCAGTAGCTGCAAAGGCAAATAAAATATTATCTTGCATAAAATGGGTTATGTATGAAAGAGAAGAAAGCATAAATTGATCACTGTATAAATTCTTAGTAAGATCACACCGTGAACATAGAGTACAGTATGGGCACCACTCCATAAAAAATACATTATGGAACTGGAAAAAGTACAGCGAAGAGCCACACAATTAATAAAGGGGATGGAAAGTCTTACTTTTGATAAAAGGCTAGCTAAATTAGATGTGGTTACATTTGAAAAAATGCATCCAAGAGGATATGATAACTAGAGGTGAGAAAAGCATTTGATTAGCAGGGAAGGCCTGCATCTAGGATGCCACTTGCTCTGCCAGACATGGAGGAGCCTGTCCCAGCGGGTGGCATTGATATAGCCAGGGAGTGAAGTGCCAGGCTTGCGCATGTCTCCTGGCTATTTCATATTTCCCGTTGACCCGACTTTTCTTACCGGCTTGCCTCCGATTGGTTGCTGGGTATTTTTCATTCGATGATTGGCATGAATGAAACACACATACTATAAAGAATGTGTGAGCCAATGAGATTTGAGTTCTCCAGGTAGAAAGAGCGCTGGCAGGCTTTTCAAAGTTGCTCTTGCGCGAATAGCAAAGCAACCGGCTTTGATTACAAGCCAGAAAAACCTGCCTGCCAGATTCTAAGTCCCGACTTTTGCATCCAAGTTCTCAAAATCGAATGTAGCGAACGTGGCTGAGATTTGTAGCCGATTTGAGTTACAGAGGATCGGTGGTAGCTCACTGTCAAGAAAGTCCAAGTTCTCAGAAGAGAAGGGAGCGGTGGCGTGTGGAACTTCACGCCGATTTGGGAACCAGGAGATTCCGGGCTAAGTCCTGGTCAGGGTAAAACTCTTATTTAGAGTTCCCTGCACCTAGGAAAGTCTAGTTTTCGACCCCAGACCCCCAGTAAGCATGTCTTTTTGTCCGTATTTTGTGTTCCATTGTGTGTAAGCGATTTTGTACAAATAAACTTCAATTAATTTCATTACCTTGTTTTGCTCAGTGAATAATCCAGGTTAAAAAGGTGTAAATTGCCTGGTCTCCGGTGACAGTCCCACAAACACGTTGTAAAGAAACACAAAAGACCGGGATCCTTTTATTGATCACTGTGCAGTCAAGATGCCAGAGAGGTGCAACTGCACAATATTATTGTTTTATAGGTACTCTTGAAATTGAATCGCAATCTTTTCAAAAGACTTTGTCTACTCCTATACGTTCCATTGCCTTGTGTATTACATGGAATTAGATGGAAGAATTTTTATAAAGTACACACCGCAGAATCATACAGGTGTAAAAAAAAAAAAATCTAAGCTTGTTGTATGGTTTAATTTGCAGTTTTAAAAAAAATATATTAACACAATATCTGACTGATCTTGAAAACAAAAATGTACTTGAAAATAAGATGAATCCCTATGTCTTTACTGATAACCCGTTTTACAGAAATAAACAATGAACAGAACAGGTTCTGTTTTATGCTTTGCACAATCTACAGGCAATGCAATCAATGTGGACACCTTGTAATGCACTTACCCCTGTGCACCTAATAAGGGTGTCATATACCCTGTTTAAAGCAACTAAATACATATTCTCCTGAAACATACGAACCAGTGCACGGCTTAAAAGCTTGAACCATCACATTGGGATAAAATAGCTTACCACATGCGCTGGAACTTGCACCATTTTAGCAGCTGGAGTCCCTGGGCGCGGGTAAAACTGATTAATGAAGAGACTTGGGAATCTGTATTCCTCAACTAGTTTCAACGTCTCCTGAAAATCTTCATCTGTCTCTCCAGGAAAGCCGCAGATGATGTCCGTAGCGATTGTAATTCCGGGCACTCTACAAGATAGATGGAAAAAACATGTGAAACTACAGTCTGGGGATTTAAGATTCTACCAAGTTCTCTACAACAAATTTCCCAAAGGCCTCTTATTATCGTTATTTTAACCACTTCGCTGCCAGAGGGGACAGGGACGTATTGCTCTGGACCTCACTGCAGGTCTGTACAACACTGAAGGGGTTGGGATATTATTCACACAACTGCTTAGGTATAATTAACCCCTCTAGCAACAGAAGAGGCTGGAATGTTTCCAGCTTTTAACATGAAGTACTGTAGTCCGTTTCCCATTATTGGCTTAATCGTCTTTAGGTAAGAAAAAGAAATGTTCCTGGGGCTTTCTGTTCTATTCACAGATTAGTAGAGTTGGGGAATTAGCTTAACAAAAGGTAACTAACTTTATAATGGCAACTTAAGTTGTTGGCATCCATTCTAAAATGGAATTTAAATATTGCTGTATTCCATCCAGCAAATAATCACCTGATGCTCCAAAAATGGTTATTTTAGTGCTACAGTAGATGGATAGAAATTTGAAACCAGTGTTAATATATCAAGTCAGTTTATTCAATTTGGTCTTGCTACAATTCATAAACAATTTGGATAGTGCTCACATACAGTACAGTAGAGCAGTAAAAAGATGCAGAGAAATTGTGAGATGCTCATACAATGGTCTTTATTAATTTATATTGTGCATCTAGCTAGCGTAAGGAAACATTCATAAAATGAAACTAACATTTTAGACAAATGGTCTAACAAACGGCATTGTACTATGTTGTGAATTCATTTAGCAATGAGAGCTCGGTATAAAGACCCTACCGTTTCCCCAATGGTAGTTCTAGAGGGTCAGGAGCAGACTGTATGGATCATCAAGTCCAGGTGCTGTCTGGAGCCAATGATGATTTGAATGCTCTGCTCTTTCACCACAGCTTGTAAAGAACAGTATTGTCATATTACACACTAAGGGTCCTCAAGGATGAACGGTTTTAATTTGATTTTTCTGCTTTTTTTTTTTCTTACATGAAATGGACTCTGTTAAAAAGTGCTTTAAACATGCTCTATGAACTCTCTGCCATTTTAATAGTTTCAATGCACATTAAAACGAACTGAGGGATGTCAAAGAACGATATATTGGGTATAGCAGACAAATCAGAGAATTCCTCCCCCACCCCCCAAATATGTTTTAGTAAGAATGTTCTTCAGCTCACAGTTATACTTCGTGAAACCCAAGAAGAGTATGGAAGCAATCAAAAGGCCACAGAATACAGAGAAATGGGGCAATCAGGTACAAGCCATTTGTTGAAATGGAAGTAGTAAAGCTTGTAATTACACGTAGCAATCAGACGCACTGACATTTGTTAGCAGCTGCAGCTGCTCATCAGAAGATTACTTGTGCCCCTTTTTTTGCTGATAAACATATTATATATCAAAAAGTCTGCACTCCAAAGGCTTATTCCCACACCAGCAATACTGTATTACAGTGAATACGTGTAAAGTGCATTGTACAGTACAACTACCACCATATAATGACTAATGGTCTAAAATGTGTAACTCAAGGAAAAGATGCATTAAGAGAATACATACAAATATCTCGGAAACATCACGTTTGGCAGACATATTCAGTAATCCTAATAGTCGTGCTCCTGATAAAACCATTTACTTACAACAGATAACCAGGTATTCCCGCTAACATGAATTTCTGAATACTGTTAAGTCCAGAAGTGTGGATCCCATGGAAGACACCCACTTGTAGATAAGAGCTAGGAGTTAGACAGACTCACAATTTAGTTACCGCCCAAATTCAAAGCACGTACTGTTCTATTCAACAGGCAGAAGTGAGATGAGGCAGGTGCAGTGCTGTTGCTTAAATGTGATGGTAGCACTGGCTATTAAGTGCTGGTTTGTTATTTACACACATACATAGTCATCCCTCACTTCTTTTTTCTTCTACTTCACAACCAACCCTGAATGAAATCATTAACAAGATTAGGCCTTCTTGAAATCAGGCACACTACACTTTGGAAACAATTGCTAGCAAGGTTTTGTAAACGTGCATGTACTCTGTGCACATGGTTGGGTCATTTTGACTTGTAACAATGAATACTTCATTTACTTGAAAGCAGTTTTCATAGATAATGTCCTAATATACTATGGGGGTTATTTATTAAAATGTGATCATGCAAATCAACGGGCGTTTCAGTGTGCGCAGCTAGTGCACGTTCAGCTTTAGCTTATGCGCTCTTATGGATTGGAGTCATATGCTTTGGTTCTTTGTCAACTAATAATCGACGGATTATGAGACTGCACACTGTATAATACATCTTTCAAATAAATGCAGAATTTGCTAGTGCAAGTACGGAGTTTTTTTCTATATAAACCGTGGTACATTTTCTGCAACTTTTCTTCAAAATTGCCAATTTATTATAACATTGTTATAAAATCTATATTCCGCAAACGCACGCACACACAAAAAAGCACTAAAATAAATATATGAAAGGAATTGGGGCAAGAACAGAAAGTACATTAGCCTGCTCGAAATTTAAAAAAAAAAAACTAATGTCTAAATGGAATTTGGTTTCATACTACTGGTAATAAATAATGTATCACCGTTATCAGGATATCATTGTAAAATTATTCTGAACTATTTGACATCTCCCTTTTATTCCCCTAGAAATTGTATGAACAAAGAAGCACAGCAAATAAATAAGACATACTGGAAATTATTAGCTAGCAGCATAATGTGACATTGCTTCGAGTGATAATAAAACACTCATTAAGTGTGACAATATTGTTATTCTCTAGTTATTTAAACTACTTTTATGATACCACTGGCAACAGTAAAAGCATTTACTGCTAAATGTATGAGTAGCAGAAACCTCTGTTAAGTCTGTTCCTATGGCAACAGTTTATGGGAGTAAGTAGATTCAATGAAATGTATATTTGTTGCACTTAATCTTGGGTAAGAAAAACATTTCAGAAACAGCAGAAATGTATGAGCTCCTTTCAGAGACCAGGTTGTATTTATAACAGTAATTAGATTTGCCTTGGATTGATTATTTTCTACATTTCTAGAATGGACTTGCTTGGTATAGCAGCAAGAAATTACATATAAGCAACCCATTCAAACAGACTTGGAACGTTTATTAGGCTGCATTTGGCTACCGCAAATATATAAAATGGGGAAGTTAAAGTATGAGCGTAATAGTGTGCCATTGTCATTGTAATGGGCGATGTAATTAATAAAACATGTGTACTGCTTAATTTACAGGCTGTTCTTTTGTTGAAGGCTTATAATTATTAAGACAGAGAAGCAAGGTGGAGGGTGAGGGGGGGGGCGGAGGATTCACAGGTCGATAAATATAAAATTGCATTATTGGTGTTTATAGTCCTAATTACTAGTTATATCACAAGCATCAAAGCACAAATGATGTTTTTTTTTTGCGTGGTAATATGTCACGGGTTACCTTTAGAAACGGCACATGCAAAGGAGGAATTACTGGCTAATTACTTATTCACAGGTACTCCCTAAACTCGGACACCTGGCGATGTCTGTGGATATTATGACCATTACATAACAGCCAAAATGAAACGAGCCAACCTAGAATAGGTGGTAACCCTTCACCCCCCATAATATTAACAATGTAGAACATCACATATTAACCCAATGGGGGTCAACACATGACTCGTTAGCCACTTGGGCTACTAGAGACTTAAAATGTACACATGTGGATGTTATGCTTTTTGTGTTTTATTTGTATGGTGATTGTGTTGTATGTTAACCCCTTTGGTGCCTGAAGGCATTTCTTTGCCATGCATTTGTAGCCTCAGGCATCAATCGAGTTAAATCATTTTTTGTCATAGGGTTTAGTAAAAAAAATCCTATTATATAACCCTATTTTTTGCATTGCTAGCACCAATTAATACAGCTTTTAGGAGTTGACTTATTTGTTTTGCTTGGGTTACTTAACCTTAAGTCAATGCACAAAAAATGAATTTCGCAACCCATCTATGAATGCGGTTTTTTGTGAATATAGCGGTGATTCTAAATAATATTGCTGTAATCCCATTTTAGTTTTCAAAGCCAAATTCTTCATAAGCAATACCAACCTTTACTGAATCTAGTCCCATGAGGTGGGGTTTTGTCTTCTTATAAAATGGTATTAAAATCTTAACTATGTGCCAGAAAGGACTTGCCTTACACACTCCCCTCAACTGTAACAAACTCCCCTGCCCCATCCAATCCGCCCCCTCCCTATTGTTAGCGGTCAACTAAAAATGTATCTCTTCATCTCACTCCATGATCCCCCCGTTAACATCCTTCTATCCCATCCCCTCCCCCACACCGCCCATGATCTCCCCTAGCCTCACCCCTTCCTAAAGTCTCTCCAATACCCTCTAAATTCATCCACCTCACCAATCCAATCGCCTCCACTGTCAGGCCCATTACCACAAGAAAGAATCGGGTGCACTCACTGGATTTATGTAGCTGCCTTGGGTGCACAGCAATCATCCCCCACTGGGGAGACCTATAAAACTGGACACATCCTCCTAAAACAAAAAGGAACCGACACTCCAGAGGTCAGTGTATTTGACAGAAACGTCGATCTGTGTGGATTCAAATGTGTCCTACTATGCCACTGACGAGATGAAATACAGAGACCTGACCCCAACCCCTGCCCACCAACCTCTCAATGAACCTAATGCATAGCCCGATCATAATGTTCCCACCGCCGCCCACCACAAAAACATCATAACAATTACTCTATGAGCATCACATGAAATGGTCCATATGTATCCCCAACCATTGTCTTACTAACTAATGTACAGCGCTATAGAAATGTTGTTATAAATAGATGTAGCCAGTTCCTCTATAGTCTCCTCCCCCCCCATCTGCCAGACCGGGTTGCTAGGGACGGTGCAGGGAGGTGGCGAGCGGGCCGCCGGTGTTCTGCCGAGGGCGTCGCCATTTTGTTTGTACGCACACAAGCGCAGAGAAGGTTCATGCATGCGCAGAGAGGTGCTGGAGTTGCAGCGGCCATTTTGGTACACCATGCGCAGTATAGCACTAGTGGCGGCCATTACACCCACAGCTCTGCAGGGGAACTACAGCTCCGACTTCAACGGAGCAGGTAGTGTCCAGGGAGCAGTGCTTCCCTGGACTAGGCTAGATCTCCCCCCTAAGGCCCCAGCTAGGCCCCGACTCACAATAGGTTGTGGCTGCTACAGGGAAAGCCCATAGTTAGGGACCTTGCCCCTGTAGCTGCTTATAGTCAGGTACAGCACCGGTGAGACGCCACATGGTGACTATGGCCTGTGGTCTGGGACCATACACTCTCCGTTGTAAGAGACTCTGTATGGTGATACAATCCACTTTGGGCGAATTCGCGCCATCACGGACGACAACGTTGAATCAGATCCCCGTTGTAAATCTGCAGTTCCCGGGTGCCGGAGCCCCGGTCAAGTACCTCAACAAGTGCACAAACACTTCACGGGATAGCGCTCTCTCCTACACTTTTGGGTGGGCCCTGACATTGGGGACAAGGACATCACTGTATTGGTGCCAAGTACCCTATGTACTTTGGGAACACTCATTGGTGGTACTAAGTTGGCCCTATTATACTGTGTGGTACAGGGTACTGCTTCTTGCATGTTCAGTAAAGGCTGTTGTTATATACCAGAGTGTGTGCGTTATTGGTATTGTTCCTGTAAGGGGCCTATCCCACCACGTTGGGATCCCTTACAGGTGGAGGCGCTGCACCGAGACGGATCAGATATCACCCCAGGCTCCCAGTGGCTGAGGCTCAGGTCTCCTGGTTGCCAAACAGGTAATAGCAGTACCAGTAGTTCCTTCCCAGGTACAGGGGAACAAGTGCTACATACATAAAGACGGACAGTGTGCATTGAATGAACTAAGTTAGAAGGATACAAATTCCATCAGGTCGGTATATGTTAAAAGACTTTCTGGCCTTGTAACGTTCATTTGCCTGGGTCAGAAAGAGTTGTTAAGTGCACCAACCAATCACCACCACTTTCTATTGCCCATTACCACTGAGTGACCGCTTTTTATAGTGGTCAGATGACATGCCTTCCTCTCTGCCTCCTCCTTAACATTCATACAAGTTGTTCATGTACTGTAAGTCTATTAGAAAACGTGGACAAAAAAGGGAACAAAAAACATTTCTCAAAAGCAAACCAGATCACATTATATGGAATAAAATGTTTTACTACAGCTATCAGGTGCAGATTCCCTTCATCAGTGTGTTTTTTTGTATGTATGTATACACACAAAATGTGAGTTCTGTCCTAGAACCTTACATTAAATTTATTTAGACCATGTGAAAGTGAAATCATTTTACATTCCAATGGCGTGCAGAGCATTTGACTATCTCAGACGATTTCAAAATGTGCTTATTTGCATAGGACCAGAATAAATGTACACATATAAGCAAGTGTGACTGTGCATAAAAACTGCAGGATGAAAAGGAAAATAGGAAATAAAAGGCATTTTGGATGATTTTTTAGATATTCACTTATTTTCTGTGTGTTTTTTCTGACACACACACACACACACACACACACACACACACACACACACACACACACACACACACACACACACACACACACACACACACACACACACACACACACACACCTTAAAAACGCCTTGTTATTATTTTAGATTTTCACATGTAGCCCCCTGGCTACTGAATTTCCCTGCCCTAGTACTGTCAGTTTTAGTAAGTGCTGGCAGTGCTAGGGTTGTCGCTTGCACATGGGCATGCATGTGAGAAGGCTAACCAGAAAGACACGTTGTTGCCATCTACAGGTGCAGGCTAGTGACAGTTGAGATCCCATGCCAGGAAGGGGTGGAGGATACTATACCAGTTCCTGCCCAGCTACTAGGGATTGTGGGTAAGATCCCCCAGGTATAAGACCTGACTCTTTCCTTGTTCTTTCTCTCTCTCTCTTTTCCTGGTTCTCTCTCTCTCTCTCTCTCTCTCTCTCTCTCTCTCTCTCTCTCTCTCTCTCTCTCTCTCTCTCTCTTTCCTGGTTCTCTCTCTCTCTTTCCTGGTTCTCTCTCTCTCTTTCCTGGTTCTCTCTCTCTCTTTCCTGGTTCTCTCTCTCTCTCTCTCTCTCTCTCTCTCTCTCTTTCCTGGTTCTCTCTCTCTCTCTCTCTTTCCTGGTTCTCTCTCTCTCTCTCTCTTTCCTGGTTCTCTCTCTCTCTCTTTCCTGGTTCTCTCTCTCTCTCTTTCCTGGTTCTCTCTCTCTCTCCTTTCCTGGTTCTCTCTCTCTCTCTTTCCTGGTTCTCTCTCTCTCTCTTTCCTGGTTCTCTCTCTCTTTCCTGGTTCTCTCTCTCTCTTTTCCTGGTTCTCTCTCTCTCCTGGTTCTCTCTCTCTCTTTCCTGGGTTCTCTCTCTCTCTTTCCTGGTTCTCTCCTCTCTCTCTTCCTGGTTCTCTTCTCTCTCTCTCTCTCTCTCTTTCCTGATTCTCTCTCTCTCTTTCTTGGTTCTCTCTCTCTCTCTCTCTTTCCTGGTTCTCTCTCTCTCTCTCTTTCCTGGTTCTCTCTCTCTCTCTCTTTCCTGGTTCTCTCTCTCTCTCTCTTTCCTGGTTCTCTCTCTCTCTCTTTCCTGGTTCTCTCTCTCTCTTTCCTGGTTCTCTCTCTCTCTTTCCTGGTTCTCTCTCTCTCTCTCCCTCTTTCCTGGTTCTCTCTCTCTCTTTCCTGGTTCTCTCTCTCTCTTTCCTGGTTCTCTCTCTCTCTTTCCTGGTTCTCTCTCTCTCCCTCTCTCTCTTTCCTGGTTCTCTCTCTCTCCCTCTCTCTCTCTCTTTCCTGGTTCTCTCTCTCTCTTTCCTGGTTCTCTCTCCCTCTCTCTCTCTCTCTCTTTCCTGGTTCTCTCTCTCCTGGTTCTCTCTCTCTCTCTCTTTCCTGGTTCTCTCTCTCTCTCTTTCCTGGTTCTCTCTATCTCTTTCTGGTTCTCTCTCTCTCTTTCCTGGTTCTCTCTCTCTCTCTCTCTCTCTCTCTTTCCTGGTTCTCTCTCTCTCTCCTGGTTCTCTCTCTCTCTCTCTCTCTCCTGGTTCTCTCTCTCTCTCTTTCCTGGTTCTCTCTCTCTCTCTCTCTCTCTCTCTCTCTCTCTCTCTCTCTCTTTCCTGATTCTCTCTCTCTCTTTCCTGGTTCTCTCTCTCTCTCTCTTTCCTGGTTCTCTCTCTCTCTCTCTTTCCTCCCCCCCTCTCTCTCTCTCTCTCTCTCTTTCCTGGTTCTCTCTCTCTCTCTCTTCCTGGTTCTCTCTCTCTCTCTCTTTCCTGGTTCTCTCCCTCTTTCCTGGTTCTCTCTCTCTTTCCTGGTTCTCTCTCTCTCTCTCTCTTTCCTGGTTCTCTCCCTCTTTCCTGGTTCTCTCTCTCTTTCCTGGTTCTCGTCTCTCTCTCTCTCTTCCTGGTTCTCTCTCTCTCTTTCCTCCTGGTTCTCTCTCTCTCTTTCCTGGTTCTCTCCCTCTTTCCTGGTCTCTCTCTCTCTTTCCTGGTTCTCTCTCCTCTTTCCTGGTTCTCTCTCTCTCTCTCTCTCTCTCCTGGTTCTCTCTCTCTCTCTTTCCTGGTTCTCTCTCTCTCTCTTTCCTGGTTCTCTCTCTCTCTCTTTCCTGGTTCTCTCTCTCTCTCTCTTCCTGGTTCTCTCTCTCTTTCTTTCCTGGTTCTCTCTCTCTCTCTCTTTCCTGGTTCTCTCTCTCTCTCTCTTTCCTGGTTCTCTCTCTCTCTCTCTCTTTCCTGTTCTCTCTCTCTCTCTCTTTCCTGGTTCTCTCTCTCTCTCTTTCCTGGTTCTCTCTCTCTCTCTCTTTCCTGGTTCTCTTCTTCTCTTCCTGTTCTCTCTCTCTCTTTCCTGGTTCTCTCTCTCTCTTTCCTGGTTCTCTCTCTCTCTTCCTGGTTCTCTCTCTCTCTTTCCTGGTTCTCTCTTTCTCTTTCTTGGTTCTCTCTCTCTCTTTCCTGGTTCTCTCTCTCTCTTTCTCTTCTTTCTCTCTCTCTCTCTCTCTCTTTCCTGGTTCTCTCTCTCTTTCCTGGTTCTCTCTCTCTTTCCTGGTTCTCTCTCTCTCTTTCCTGGTTCTCTCTCTCTTTCCTGTCTCTCTCTCTTCTGTCTCTCTCTCTTTCCTGGTTCTTCTCTCTCTCTTTCCTGGTTCTCTCTCTCTCCTCTCTCTTTCCTGGTTCTCTCTCTCTCTCCTGGTCTCTCTCTCTCTCTTTCCTGGTTCTCTCTCTCTCTTTCCTGGTTCTCTCTCTCCTCTCTCTCTCTTTCCTGGTTCTCTCTCTCTCTCTTTCCTGGTTCTCTCTCTCTCTTCTCTCCTGGTTCTCTCTCTCTCTTTCCTGGTTCTCTCTCTCTCTGGTCTCTCTCTTTCCTGGTTCTCTCTCTCTCTCTTTCCTGGTTCTCTCTCTCTCTCTTTCCTGGTTCTCTCTCTCTCTTTCCTGGTTTCTCTCTCTCTCTCTTTCCTGGTTCTCTCTCTCTCTCTCTCTCCTCTCGGTCTCTCTCTCTCTCTCTCCTGGTTCTCTCTCTCTCTCTCTCTCTCTCCTGGTTCTCTCTCTCTCTCTCTTTCCTGGTTCTCTCTCTCTCTTTCCTGGTTCTCTCTCTCTCGCTCGGTCTCTCTCTCTCTTTCCTGATTCTCTCTCTCTCTTTCCTGGTTCTCTCTCTCTTTCTGGTTCTCTCTCTCTCTCTTTCCTGGTTCTCTCTCTTCCTGGTCTCTCTCTCTTTCCTGGTTCTCTCTCTCTTTCCTGGTTCTCTCTCTCTCTTTCCTGGTTCTCTCTCTCTCTTTCCTGGTTCTCTCTCTCTCTCTCTTCCTGGTTCTCTCTCTCTCGGTCTCTCTCTCTCTCTCTCCTGGTTCTCTCTCTCTCTCTCTCTTTCCTGGTTCTTCCTGGTTCTCTCTCTCTCTTTCCCGGTTCTCTCTCTCTTTCCCGGTTCTCTCTCTCTCTCTCTTTCCTGGTTCTCTCTCTCTCTCTCTTTCCTGGTTCTCTCTCTCTCTCTCCTGGTTCTCTCTCTCTCTTTCCTGGTTCTCTCTCTCTCTTTCCTGGTTCTCTCTCTCTCTTTCCTGGTTCTCTCTCTCTCTTTCCTGGTTCTCTTCTCTCTCTTTCTCTCTCTCTTTCCTGGTTCTCTCTCTCTTTCCTGGTTCTCTCTCTCTTTCCTGGTTCTCTCTCTCTCTTTCCTGGTTCTCTCTCTCTCCCTCTCACTCTTTCCTGGTTCTCTCTCTTCTCTTTCCTGGTTCTCTCTCCCTCTCTCTCTCTTCCTGGTTCTCTCTCTCTCTCTCTCTCTCTTTCCTGGTTCTCTTCTCTCTCTCTCTCTCTCTTTCCTGGTCTCTCTCTCTTCCTGGTTCTCTATCTCTTTCCTGGTTCTCTCTCTCTCTCTCTTTCCTGGTTCTCTCTCTCTCTCTCTCTTTCCTGGTTCTCTCTCTCTCTCTCTCTCTCCTGGTTCTCTCTCTCTCTCTTCCTGGTTCTCTCTCTCTCTCTTTCCTGGTTCTCTCTCTCTCTTTCCTGGTTCTCTCTCTCTCTTTCCTGGTTCTCTCCCTCTTACCTGTTCTCTCCCTCTTTCCTGGTTCTCTCTCTCTCTTTCCTGGTTCTCTCTCTCTCTTCCTGGTTCTCTCTCTCTCTCTCTCTCTCCTGGTTCTCTCTCTCTCTCTCTTTCCTGGTTCTCTCTCTCTCTTTCCCTGGTTCTCTCTCTCTCTCTTTCCTGGTTCTCTCTCTTCTCTTTCCTGGTTCTCTCCTCTCTTTCCTGGTTCTCTCCCTCTTTCCTGGTTCTCTCTCTCTTTCCTGGTTCTCTCTCTTCCTGGTTCTCTCTCTCTCTTTCCTGGTTTCTCTCTCTCTCTTTCCTGGTTCTCTCTCTCTATCTTTCCTGGTTCTCTCTCTCTTCCTGGTTCTCCTCTTTCCTGGTTCTCTCTCTCTTCCTGTTCTCTCTCTCTCTTTCCTGGTTCTCTCTCTCTCTCTCTCTTTCCTGGTTCTCTCTCTCTCTCTCTCTCTCCTGGTTCTCTCTCTCTTCCTGGTTCTCTCTCTTTCCTGGTTCTTTCCTGGTTCTCTCTCTCTCTCTCTTTCCTGGTTCTCTCTCTCTCTCTCTCTTTCCTGGTTCTCTCTCTTCTCTTTCCTGGTTCTCTCTCTCTCTCTCTTTCCTGGTTCTCTCTCTCTCTCTCTCTCTTCCTGGTTCTCTCTCTCTCTCTCTTCCTGGTTCTCTCTCTCTCTCTCTCTTTCCTGGTTCTCTCTCTCTCTTTCCTGGTTCTCTTCTCTCTTTCCTGGTTCTCTCTCTTTCCTGGTTCTCTCTCTTTCCTGGTTCTCTCTCTCTCTCTTTCCTGGTCTCTCTCTCTCTCTCTCTCTTTCCTGGTTCTCTCTCTCTCTCTTCCTGGTTCTCTCTCTCTCTCTTCTCTTCCTGGTTCTCTCTCTCTCTCTTTCCTGGTTCTCTCTCTCTCTCTTTCCTGGTTCTCTCTCTCTCTCTCTCTTCCTGGTTCTCTCTCTTCTCTTTCCTGGTTCTCTCTCTCTCTTTCCTGGTTCTCTCTCTCTCTCTTTTCCTGGTTTCTCTCTCTCTCTCTTCTCCTGGTTCTCTCTCTCTTCTTTCCTGGGTTCTCTCTCTCTCTTCTGTCTCTCTCTTCTCTTTCCTGGTTCTCTCTCCTTTCCTGGTTCTCTCTCTCTCTTCTCTCTCTCTCTCTTTCCTGGTTCTCTCTCTCTCTTTCCTGGTTCTCTCTCTCTCTCTTTCCTGGTTCTCTCTCTCTCTCTTCTGGTTCTCTA